>NC_041382.1:711844901-711935341 GCF_002162155.2 Triticum dicoccoides | reverse complement strand
GGAATAGGACTCGCGGAGGGGGAAAAGAGAGAGGGGGGACGGCCCCCTCTCTTTGTCCAATTCGGACCAAGGGAGGGGAGGGGTGCGCGGCCCACTATGGGCTGCCCCTTCTTTCCACTAAGGCCCATTAAGGCCCATCTACCTCCCGGGGGGTTCCGGTAACCTCCCGGTACTCCGGTAAAATCCCGATTTCACCTGGAACACTTCCGATATCCAAACATAGGCTTCCAATATATCAATCTTTATGTCTCGACCATTTCGAGACTCCTCGTCATGTCCGTGATCACATCCGGGACTCCGAACAACCTTCGGTACATCAAAATGTATAAACTCATAATAAAACTATCATCGTAACCTTAAGCGTGCGGACCCTACGGGTTCGAGAACAATGTAGACATGACCGAGACACGTCTCCGGTCAATAACCAATAGCGGGACCTGGATGCCCATATTGGCTCCTACATATTCTACGAAGATCTTTATCGGTCAGACCGCATAACAACATACGTTGTTCCCTTTGTCATCGGTATGTTACTTGCCCGAGATTCAATCGTCGATATCCTATACCTAGTTCAATCTCGTTACCGGCAAGTCTCTTTACTCGTTCTGTAATACATCATCCCGCAACTAACTCATTAGTTGCCATGCTTGCAAGGCTTAAGTGATGTGCATTACCGAGAGGGCCCAGAGATACCTCTCCGACAATTGGACTGACAAATCCTAATCTCGAAATACGCCAACCCAACATGTACCTTTGGAGACACCTGTAGAGCTCCTTTATAATCACCCAGTTACGTTGTGATGTTTGGTAGCACACAAAGTGTTCCTCTGGCAAACGGGAGTTGCATAATCTCATAGTCATAGGAACATGTATAAGTCATGAAGAAAGCAATAGCAACATAATAAACGATCGGGTGCTAAGCTAATGGAATGGGTCATGTCAATCAGATAATTTAACTAATGATGTGATCCTATTAATCAAATGACAACTCTTTTCCCATGGTTAGGAAACATAACCATCTTTGATTAACAAGCTAGTCTAGTAGAGGCATACTAGTGACACTCTGTTTGTCTATGTATTCACACATGTATTATGTTTCCGGTTAATACAATTCTAGCATGAATAATAAACTTTTATCATGATATAAGGAAATAAATAATAACTTTATTATTGCCTCTAGGGCATATTTCCTTCATTACCTTCATCATAAGGGGCCGAACCAGTATAAACCTCTCGTGTCCTTTGTCATGATTAACCCCTTTAAGCTTCCTAGTTGTGATGGCCCTATGACTAAGTCCTTTTTCTAGGACATCTTCCGTGACAATTCCACGACAGGACGCGGCAGGTCGCGCCATGGGGCCGCGCGCCTGGGCACCAAGACTTCGTCTTGGGGCAGAGGTGGTGGGGGCACTCCATGGGCCATGCCGCCTACGGCTGGCGGAGGGGGAGGCAGCAAGAGGACGATGCAGGGGAGCCCCCTGCGGTGCTAACAAGCTCGGCAATGCGGTCGAGCTAGTCCTCGTAGAGGTCTCCGACTGGGCGGTAGCGCAGGATCTCACGTGCCTTGCACAGAGCGGCCTCCTGTCCACGGGAGGGCGACGAGCGTGGGATGACAAGCCGGCCGGGGTCAGTGATGGAGTGGCGGTGCGACCGTCCCGCCGCACCAAGGGGTGCAGCGAGGATGCTTGCTGCTCGTTCCCTACCGGGCCGGTGGCGGCAGGCGAAGGGGCGGCCCGCCGACGGGAGCCGTCTGAGCGATGCGGGCGGCGAGGGCAGCCCGGCGCTCAGCGCGAGCGCGGCGAGCGTCCACCATGGAGACGATGGAGCAACGGGACGTGGAGCAACGGAAGGGAAGCTTCGGCGCACCCCTACCTGGCGCGCCAAATGTCGGAACATGGGTTCCGAAAAAACCCTCAAGGTTCGAACTCTGGGGTGCGCGTGAAGATCTCCCCCTACCGATCCACGTCCTAGCTTTGCTAAGATCTTACAGGCTAACATGACGAACTCATAACACAAGATTTATACTGGTTCGGGCCACCGTTGTGGTGTAATACCCTACTCCAGTGTGTGGTGGTGGATTGCCTCTTGGGCTGAGGATGAACAGTACAAGGGAAAGAACAGCCTCCTAAGGTGTGGTGTTCTTGTGCTCGGTGAACTGGTTGTTATGGTCTCTCTTGATCCAACCGATTGATCCCCCCTCTAGCTATGGTGGTGGCTAGTCCTATTTGTATAGGCCCTGGTTCTCTCCCCAAATATTGAGCGGGAAGGGAGCCAACAACGGCCAATTCGAAAGGGGATAGCTAGTACAGCTTATCCTGACAAAGGTGGTCTTTGCCTGCCAAAGGCTCTGGCGGTGACACCGTCTTGGGCTCCATGGTGACCTCCGTCTTGCCGTCCTGCTGGTCTTGGTCTCGTTGCTTGACACCTTGGTACTCTGCGCCTGTGTTTGTTCCCTTGGCACCAAAGAGGAAACAAGGACACTATGCGCGCTGGCACCCGCCTGACGCCCGCCTGATCTCGGTCGTCATGGCTCACGTCATCGGAACATCGCGAGGTTTTCCTGGCCTTGATCTCTACACCCCTCATGAGCCAGCCTGGTGAGGCCGCTCACGAGGAGGCCTTGTGTCGTCCGCCTTGCAAGGCTTGGCCCCTCACGAGGGTCTTGAGTCCTTGCTGGTGAAGATGGGCCGTACGGGCCCGCTCGCAGAGCCACGCCATGGGCCATGGGCAGGCAAGTCTGGGGACCCCCATTCCTAGAACGCCGACACACTTATATGACACAAGTAAAATATAGCAACAAGAGTAAGAAAGATTCTTCTTCTAGTAGTAACAATAATAATGTTAAATCCAATATTGTTGCTTCTAGTAGTTCTCTTGATTCCACTAACGGTTATCTTAGCCAAGTTACACTTGAGCAAGAAAATAGCTTATTGAAGGGAATTATAGAGAAAGGTGTTTACAAGAGCCTTGACGGGATTAAACAATTTGAGGAAATTGTACGCAAGCAAGGAAGGCACCGAAAGAATTAAGGTATTGGTTTTGAACGAAAGTTCAATGCCAATGGAGTTGAATGGGATGGAGATCAATACCCCAAGACGAAGTTTGTTCCTCAACAAGAGAAGTATGATCCTACTTTTTTCCAAGGAACACAAGCTCAAGATGGTCTTCCACCACAAGATCACAAGCAAAAGGGCAAGGACAAGCTTCAAGAGGAGATTGATGCATTTGAAGAAGTTCCTAAGGCCTTGGTAAAGTGGGTTCCCAAGACTACATCAAGTTCTACTTCATCAAGTACGACTACAACTCCAAGGATTCCCATCAAGATGACGTGGATCCCAAAGAAGAAGAACTAGAGAGTTCTTGAGGGTGACTCTGGCAACATACTACACTCATATCATCTTGGCAAGGACAAGTGCAAATAACTTCCACATCTTGCACTAGTTCAAGGAGTCACAAACCCTCTTGTTGGTAAGAAAAGGGACAAGGTAACCTAATGCTTTCATGGACATCATCTATGTGTACATCACTCTATGTCTATGGAAATTCCTGTTTGTTCCTTGTGGGACTAACCCATGTAGGTATTGAAAGTGCAACCCACTCCAATGGATTTATCCAAATGATCTACATCAACATTGAGCATCCACATCTTCAACATCTACATGAAGTCATCATCGACAAAACCCAAGGTTAGTTCATCCCTCTTAGGGGAGATATCACATCTATTGGGATCTTTACTCTAATCAATTGAGCTAAAGAAACTCTAATGGTGTGAACACAACAATGCTTTATGTAAAAGTGGTAACCCCACTTGAGCTTAAACGATGAGTATGACCTACGATCAAATGTTCTCATTTGACTCCTAAGTTAATATACTCATATATAGATGACCTAGTCATCACCAATTGCTTGATAGATGCTAGAGTGTATGTGCATGCTTTGTCACATATTTAATTTGCCATTTTATTGTGTGAGCATGTTGATTGCATATTTTACTCATTCGAGGACATCCACTTGTTGTTTTGATTGTTTGGCTTTTTTCTCTTTTTCCAAGTGGATGGACAAGAATTCCTAAGAACTTCCTCTAGCTATCTCACTATAAGAAATATGTCAACTAGTGACCCTCTGTCAGTGACCCTGGAAGAATTGGTCATAGATCTATGACCATTTCATACCAATAGGTCAAAAGCTGTTCGGGGGGCTCCAAACCCTAAACTATAGCGACCATTTTGGTCAGAAAAGTCATAATTTCCTTACACGAAATGGTCATAAAGCCGATAGCACTGGTCTGCTACCTTATTTCTAGCTGATCATGACCAATATGAGATGGTCATAACCTTGTAAATTGTGGTGGGTTGCTATGACTAGGCGCCACCTCATCAATTTTGCCTATGTGTCATGTCCATGTGGCAGTTTTTGCCCTAGGTTGTGAAGCAACCTATATTTCTGTCATTCCCAAAATTCCTAAAAAATCTCATAAATTCTTTGGGTCATATCTTCATCAAATATGTAAAAATCCTTCCTTGCCTAGTTCAAAACTAATTCAACAATATTCATTTTCCCATTCTGTTCACAATAGCACTTTATGAAGGAAGTGCTATTTATATATTCTTGATTGCCCTCGGAATTTTTGGGCACTCTTTCCTATCCAAATCATTACCGCATGACAAAATTAAGCTCCATTTGCCTAGCAAATCATCCTCGGCAAATTTCCAAAGTTTTTGTCCACCTAGAAGCATTGTGAAGGAAGTACCTTTTTTATATCCCGAAATGACATGAAATTTATACAGTTCCTTCATATGCCCAAATTATCACCCTCCTCCAAATTGCAGCTCAGTCAAATCATCTATGTGAGCCCAGGTTCAATTTTTATTTTATGGCCAAATTGGCATGTTGCAAAGCAAGTGTTATATAGACCCCTCCTATTACCCTCAAACTTTTCAGGCACTCTTCCATACCCAAATCATTGCCACATGATAATATTCAGCTCAAGTTTCCTAGTAAATCTTTCTCAGGAAATTTCCAAAGTTTCTACCTCGAGAGAAGCTTTGTGAAGTAAGTACTAGCTAGGCTTACCCAAATGATCTAAAAATTTACCAGCGCATGACCATACCTATGTAACTTACCTACACCAATTTTTAGCTCATTTCATTCATCCAATCTCTCTCACTAGTTTTCCCAAGTTTTGGTCCATAGAAGAGCATTGTGAAGGAAGTACTACTTTGGCATGTCCAAATGGTATCAATTTTCTACAATGCTTTCCTATGCCCAAATAACCATCCTCCACTAAATTTCAGCTCAATCCATTCATTATTTGGAGGAGCCCAGCTTCAACATTCATATTTTTGTCCAGCGTGAAGACATTCTCCTTAGTAGATGATCATCCTCAGCCAAAACTCACGCCCATTGGCCATGTGCATTTCCCGTACCGCTAATCAAACACTTGGCTGCTAATTCATGTTTGAGCATCGATCGGTCTCCTTGTGAGAGTCTTATGTTGTGATTTTCTTCCTAGAACCTACCTGGGGAGTGCCCAACCCACTAGACATGCCTAGGCTGCCCAGAACACATGGCAACACCACGGTTACGCGGTGACCAGGCGGCGGGCATGCGAGTTTATGCGCTCTAGAGTTGGGGGCCTCGGCCACCGCCCAAACCTCGACGTATCGCCACCAAACCATGTATTTATGATTAAATAGGTACTTATGTACTTAGAAATGATTTTTGGAAAAAATAAAGAGTAAACTATGAGGCAGCTGCAGTTCAAATTTAACCCGCTTCCAACTAAATCGGCGGGAATTTGTCTTTTTCACCAGAGGTGGATCAAAACTTTCGATACCCAACCATTTTGTCAATTGTGCATTAAATATAGCCTAGTATTTTAGAAAATTGATTTGGTCCAATTTTGCAACAAATATATGGTAGGCCCTTCACAAAAAAAACTCATTTCGGGCACTCGGAAAATGGAAAATGAATTTTCCGTGCAAAGAAAATGAAAACTCCCTTAGGCAACATTGTTTGGAATTCCAGGATGCACCCTTGTGCACAATATGAGATCATTTGAACAAACTATGCCATGAATGTGGCCATAAGATTCATCATTTGGCTTGAAAGCCATGAATCTTCACGCATGATAGCTCATTTCTGAGAACACTTTTTTAAAATAATTTCCGTATTACAAGTTTATTATTTTTCCTGGAAACTTGGTCATATATAATGACCCAATGCGAAGGTTTTCCAATTTTTTGATTTTTTTCAAATTTTTTATGCCCGTTTCAAAATGCGGTCAAAACGGCGGGCTTGACCGTTCCTAGCTAGTGGTTGAATCTTGGAAAACTTTTGATGTTTCTCTGATTAAATAGATACCTATGTACTAGAAATGATTTTTGGAAAAAATAAAGAGCAAAATAAAAGGCACCTGCAGTTCAAATTTAACCCGCTTCCAGCTGAATTGGCGGAAATTTGTCTTTTTCACCAGAGGTGGATCAAAACTTTTTACAGGCAACCATTTGGTCAATTGTGCATTAAATATGGCCTAGTTTTTTATAAAATTGATTTGGTCCATTTTTGCAACAAATATATGGTAGGTCCTTCACAAAAAAACTCATTTCGGGCACTCGGAAAATGGAAAATGAATTTTTCATGCAAAGAAAATGAAACTCCCTTAGGCAACATTGTTTGCCATTCCATGTTGCACCCTTGTGCAAAATATGAGATCATTTGAACAAACTCCCTTGATTTGGTTCAATTTTGCAACATAGATTTGTAGGCATTTATTTTTTTTCAGAAATTTGGGTCCAAATTTTGGATATTTGAGCGCGCGCTAGCCAACCAATGAGAAGCGAGGAACCACGTCCATGCGGATCACCAAGTTGGACAAGATCTGAGCCATCCATCACGCTCCCATCCAACGGTGGATCTTCTCCTGAAAGACCAAAACCCTAACCCACCTAGCCACCCACCCTTTCCTTCTCCAGATCCAGTCGAGGCTGCCGCGTCGTCCTCTCCCTTGTCGCGACCTAGTCTCCGCCACCGCCGCCATCCCCTCCCACCACCGCCGCCCCCACCCACCGCCGACCTCGTCTCCACCATCCCCCTCCCCTCGCCTTCATCCGGCGTGCATGCGTGCGTCCAACCGGCCCCAAAAATGAAGACACGGGGCTTGATCCTACAATCGCCGGAGGCCGCCGACCTCCTCCCTCTCCCCCAATCCTAACCCCATCGGCGGCGAGCTCGTCTCCCCGAGGCCCATCCTCTGCCCTCCACCCCACCACCGGCGCCCTTAGTCTCTCCTTCATCTCCCTATGCTCCAGATCGAGGGGCCGTGGCCGTGCACCCAGATCGAGAGGGGAGGCCGTGTCGCTCCTGCTGCGGCCTGATCCAAGGCCAAGCCCGTGGGGTCCTGCTCGGGCTCCTCGCGGGGGCCACGGCGGCGGGATCCACAACCACAGCAGGTCCGAACCCTAGCCACTGCAGTGGGTCACCGGCACGACCCCCACACCTCCGACGGGCAACGACACCAAGGATCGCTCTACGCGGGCCTTTATCAGCGCCAGATTCACCACCGGGACCTGCAGCCTCCTCTGGCATTCATCTGCATCAGGGCAGGTAACCCCGCCAATCCCCTTTCCTTGTGCTCTCTTGGTGATGCAAAATCCGATTCTTCTTGGCCACTGAAACTTGAGCAGTTCTTCAGTTAGTCAGTATGCACGCATTAGAAACAACGTGATTTTGTTCTTGTCCCCTGTATTCGGCGGCGTCGGTTAAGAGACAATGGGTTAATCATGCCAGGCAGGACACTTGCATCCATCCAACCGTGAGGGCTAGCTTGATACAAGCGCATCCATAATATAAGAGGATGTTTATGATTCGTGTATGGAGGCACTCTGAACATTTTTTTGTTTGCATAATAATAATACTGAATTTGTGTGATCTGTCTGATTGCTTATGCTTCTGGCAGATGAGCGATTTTATTTGACAGATGGATTGTAACTTGCCTAATGAACTGTAAACTAATTTTTGAAAGATCTCCACAATCAATTGATTTCTGGTTGCTGCAAAATGGAAGCATGGTAGAAATTAAAAAAATTCTGTGATTGCACCTGATAGCAAAGCAGTACTACTTGCAGGCGTTACGTTTTTTGATCCCCCTTGTTTCCTGCTGTGTGTACTGAGAAAGTTTGTTTTTGCAGCTAAGAGGGCATGGGCCTCGACTTCCATGGACGGTGGCCAGATTGAGCGGAGCTTCCCTTCCTCTGCCTGGCAGGGCAAGGACAAGGACAAGCAGCAACATCATCGAATCATCAAGGTTCGATCCCCCTTGTTGCAATCCCTCCCTCCCTCATGTTGAATTGATGTTGAATTCAAGCCAAGGTACCCGTGATTAACCTCTGGGTAATGATGCTCTGAATACTGTTTGCTACTGTTATACTGTCTTGTTGATTTCTTTTAACAATCATACCTAGCTCAAATCTTCTTGTCCACAGCAGAGCAGCCTCATCCTCTTCATGCTGGCTCGACTGCCTCTGATTCTTCCAGTTTGCTGCCTTGCCTTGCAGATGCGGCAGCTCAAGGGCGAGGTCGACATCTTCTCCAGGGCCGACGGGTCGGCGCTGTTCGAGATGGGCAACACCAGGGTCATTGCCGCCGTCTACGGCCCCTAAGAGGTAGTCGCTTTTTCTTTGCACACCAACTCTTCTATTCGATGCCATGGCTATTAGGGCTTTGGCTCCCGGGAGGTCTCTACTTAATGATCGGTATTGAGAGATTTTGGTGGTTACTTATGCTTATTGTGTATCACATTGAAAAAGAAAATGCACAATGAGCTTACCTTTGTATATCAGGATTTTTTCTTCATCGGTTACTGGTATTTGGCTTCTATGTGCTAATTAAACCTGATCAGTATGTATACTTCTTTGATGTTGTATAATATTGGTGTCAAAGGAGTTAATTTAAACCAGATATGATCTACTGGAACAATTTTTTTGCCGTTCAAACAGTTAAATTCTGGTTCTTTGTTTCAAACATCTAAATGATGTTTAATTTGTCCTTCTATGCTTACATGATAAAAATGTCGCATTTATAGGATTGTAAACCTGATGTGATTGGAGTAGTATTTACTTGCTGCTGATAGTAACTACTTGTATCCACTGATTTCTATGCCTCATTTTGCTTGTTTTACTTTATTTATGCACACAGACTGCCTACAAGTTAATGTGCTTTTAGATTTACCTTTATTTTGCTCCTTACCATATTGTTTGATAACTTGCAGATGTTGTACTTCATTCGTGTTTCGTCGTGGGCTCCAAGAAGTGAAGAAGCATTGAGTTCTAGCTCATTGGAGCTAGTTATACTCTGATAGATAGTTATATTTTGATATTTAGTTGTGTTCTTGGTGGCTGTAAACCTGATGTTAAGTATGTTCGATTATAAACGTGGTGTATGTTTGATTGTAAGGTGCCAATTTGGTTGTTGAAGTATTACTTCTGTTTTCAGTCAGTTCTGATTTAAATATTTGTTTTTATTTACTGGAAAATCAAAATTTGAAGAACACGACTCTGACCATTGGGACCCACTCAAACCCATCTGACTATTGGATCTGTCTTAAAAAAAGAAATGTAACTAAAAAAGAAATGTAACTGTTGAGCCAAAAAGGCCATGGCCCAAAAACGAAAGGCCCAATTGTTGGGTCAGGCCAATATAGAAATCAAAACTATTAGAAAAAATAACCCATGTAGCTAGAGAAAATATATAGTAAAAAGGCCGAATTGTTGGGCTAGGCCCATGTAGAAAATCGAATTGGACCGGGCTGAATCATGTGCCACATCAGATTGCCACGTTGGATGCCTACGTGGCCTGGGGAGGTTGCTAGTGACCAAAACGCCACAATAGACGTATTTTGGTCATAAACGTCTACGACCATTCCAGAAGAAAGGTCGCTATAGTCAGTTTACGACTTCCAGCTTTCGAGCTTATGTTTTTGGTCACAAAAAGGTCACAAATTGAAAACAGTGACCATTCAGTGACCAATAGTGCTGGTCACAAGTTGACATATTTCTTGTAGTGTCTATTCATGGTACATCAGAAAGTTTGATCAAGTCAGATTTGAACCACTCTGTGTGAGGAGCACTAGGAGTCCCCGATTCGTCATAGACTTAAACTTCCAAAACCTCTCTGTGCATTTCGGTCTAATTGATCCATCCACTGCGGTCACACCGAGTTCATTGAGTTGATCTAGGTTTTCAATCTCGATGCAACCGATTTGAACTTTTGCATCACACCGAGTTGCAGTAACTGCTTGCAATTCTACATCTTAGTGCCACCGAGTTGTTCCACTCGGTCACACCGACGGTGTCAGGATATATAAACCCACGGGTAAGATTTTGGAAATTTCTTCAAACCTCCTCAGCCCGTGTGTGTCCTGCTCTGCCGCCTCGGGTCTCCGGTTTGTCTTCTCGTCGCCAGCGACCTCCTGCCGCTGTTTTCCATCGCTGTCAATAGGATTCAAACCCACCATTGCCGCCGTAGAGAACTCACCACCGAACTAGGGTATGAGTTCAATCTTTTGTGCTAATTCCTTACTCCGATTCTTAGCACAATGCAATGCCATGTTCTTTTCCACGTATGAGATCAATCTATCCAGAGAAAACTTCCTTTAGGTTTGGTTTGATTCGAAAATTTAGGGTTAGGTTTCCGCGGAACTCATCTCGGACCGACCGAGTTGTAGAAATCGGTCTCATCGATTTGTCTTAGGACATTGCACTTGCTCTTTTCGGTCCGACCGAAAGTTGCAAATCGGTGCGACCGAGTTCGACTCTCTGTGAAACCCTAGCAATCTCGGAGCCACCGAACTATGACTCGGTCTGACCGAGTTCACTAGTTTAGACTCCAAAAGTTGCTTCGGTGTCACCGAGTTTAACAAATCGGTAGCTCCGAAATGGTTTTTGTGGAGAACTAAAACTAAGTTTTTGACTCATAAGTTTTGCAAAAACTCTGCACTTTGTGATGCTCATCCACTCTACCTCATCTATATCTAAGCATAGGGTTTGCTGTCAGTTTGCTTGCCAGAATGTCTGACTAGAGCGATAGCTAGAACAAATTGGAAGGGCAAGTGCACATGAGTGAGGGCACTAGTCCCTCAAGCAGCTATGATGAGGGCAGCAGGAGCACTCCAAGCAATTTGCCCAAGTCAGCCACCAGATCAAGGAAGAAGTAAAACCTCAGATTCTGAAGATGAGAACTATGTGGCTGTTGAGGAAGAAGTGATCTGCAAAAGGAAAGTGCTGAAGAAGGAATATGGTACTACTGCTGCAACAAAACCTGGAATGCACAAGAAGGCACCTGCCAAGAGGATTAATATGTCAAAGGCCAGGGTCTCAACTGCTAAAACCTCTAAGCCAACTAAAGAGACAACTGGAGAGAGTAAAAAAAAGAAAGAGAGGGTCAAGAAGACCACTACCAGAGTCATTGGTAGATCCTCTATAATGAGAGATCAAGCTAAAGAAGATGAAGAGGAAGAGGATGCTGCACCAGCACCCAAGTCCCAAAATCATATGGGGGATGTCATTAAGTCAGGGGCTGCTCCTTCAAGGCCCAAAACTGCCCCCAAAGCTGCTGTCCAAGTTCAAAAGACTTCAAAGCCCAAGAGATGCACCAGGAACATTCCAGCTGAAGAGAAGAAGAAGGCCCCAGTGCCTGAGATGGAAGAAGAAGATGCTGAAGCCCAAGTGCTCATAAAGCTTAAACCAAAGATTCCAGATCACAATAACACCCATCCAGTGGCAGAGGATATGAACATCAGGAAGGATGTAAGTCTGAGACTTCTGAGACAGTATGATCCCTATGCTTTGAGGAGGAGGACTGCAGTGGACTATAGATTCCACTCCAAAGAACAACAAGATTTCTATGAGACCATTCTGCTAGACAAGAAGCCAATAGTCTCTGGTATGAAATGGGTTGACTCACAGTACATTGATGAGAATAAAGACTATTTTCCCGGTGTACATGAGAGCTTCAGATCATGTGGTGTTGACGAGTTTGTGGGTCAAGAGCTGACAAAATGGAATGATGAACTCATCATGCAATTCTACTCCACTTCTTATTTTTATCCAGATGGTAGGATTGTGTGGATGTCTGAGGGTACAAGGTACCAGTCAACTGTTGATGAGTGGGCTAAGTTGATAAATGCCCCTGAAGAGCATGAGGATGATTTGCATGTGTATGCCAAGAAGAAGAAAGACCACAACTCTATGGCCAACATGTACAAAGAGATCCCAGACAAAGCTTTGGAAACACACAAGCTTGGATCTGTACATTACTTGTTGTCTGGTCTAGCAACAATCAACACTATATTGAGGCATACATTATTGCCCAAATCTGGAGATCACAAGATGATGAGAGGCCATTCAATCAAGTGGCTGCAGATATTTGATGTGCCTCAGAAAATCAAGGTCATGAGTCTGATTGTTGAGATAATCAAGAGGATAGCTGCTGATGAAAGACATCTTGTGGGTATACTCCACACATTCAGGTGCTCATTGTCGGCGTTCAAGGAATGGGGGTCCCCATCCTTGCCTGCCTGCGGGCCATGGCGTGGTTGTGCTGGCAGGTCTGTACGGCCCATCATCATCAAGAAGGCATTCAAGACCCTCGCGAGGGGCCAAACCTCGCGGGGCGGACGATGCAAGACCTCCTCAGGAGTGGCCTCAACGGGCTGCCTCGCGAGGAGCGGAGATATCAAGGTGGGGCGAACCTCGTGAGGCTCTCGTGACATGAGTCATGATGATTGGCGCCAAGCGGGCGCTAGCACGCGCAGCGTCCTTGTTTCCTCTTTGGTGCTAAGGAGGCAAGTGCGTGTGCGGAGTACCGAGGCATCAGGCAAAGGTTTCCATATCGGTGCAAAGAGACCAAGAACAGAAGGACGGCAGGACAGATGTCACCATGGAGCCCAGGACGGCGTCACCACTAGAACCTTTGGCAGGCGAAGACCACCTTTTGTCAGGATAGCTTGTACTAGCTGTCCCCTTTCAAATTGGCCGCCGTTGTTGGCTCCCTTCCCTCTCAATATTTGGGGAGAGGACCATGGCCTATATAAGTAGTACTAGCCACCACCAAAAGGGGGGAGAGATCTAAAGAGTGAGGATCTGATAGAAGGCCAACCTTTAGCACACCAAGCACAAGAACACCTCAACCTCGGGAGGCTGTTCTTCCCCTTGTACTATTCATCATCAGCCCAAGAGGCAATCCACCACCACCACACTGGATTAGGGTATTACACCACATCGGTGGCCCGAACCAGTCTAAACCTTCTGTATTTTGTGTTGCGAGTGCGTTGAGTTCGTTCGTGAGACCTTAGCGAGCAAGGGCGTAGATTGGAAGGAGGGAAAGAACTTTCACACGCACCCCAGAGTTCGAACCTCAAGGGTCTGCCGGAACCTGTGATCCGACATTTGGCGCGCTAGGTAGGGGTGCGCTGTAGCTCCTCTCCACCAGCCTGTGCTCCACGCCACCGCACTTCGCCCTCATGGCAGGTGCCCCGCCACCGGCTCCAACGGCCGGTGCTGACAACGGGGCCAGGGGGCTCCGAGCCCTGGCCCCCGCCCTGCGGCAGGTGCTATGGCCACCTAAGTTCAGGCCGGAGATGCCGCCGCGCTACGACGGTGCGGCGGACCCGCCTGCCTTCCTGCTGGCATACGAGGAGGCCATCCTCGAGGCTGGGGTGACGACAAGGTCATGGCCAACTGGCTCCCCATGGCCCTCGCCGGCGAGCCACGCGCCTGGCTACTCAACCTCCCTGGATCCACGGTGGCATCCTGGGGGGAACTCCGCGACCTCTTCACTGCTCGCTACGCGGTACCGGCGCACCACGCAGTTGCGGCCCTGCTAGGCGGCTCTCAAGCACCGCCTTCAGATCACCACGTCAAGCCGTTCCTCCGCCAGATTGGTGCCAGTTGCAAGCACCCGGGGGCTCCGCCAGGCAGGGCTGCGCCAGAGGCCGACCTCACCTTCGTCTTAGAGGACCAACCCGACTCCACCGCAGGATCAGGCATGCTCCCAATGCTGTGCATGCCCACCATCTGCAACGTGGCTATTACCAAGACCCTCATCGACGGCGGTGCCGGACTCAACTTGCTCTCCGTGGAAGCCTTCAGCCTTCTTCACGTGCAGCTCGAGCAGCTCAGCCTCAGCAAGCCTTTCTCAAGAGTTGGTGGTGGCACTGCCTGCTCTTTGGGACAGATCCGCCTTCCCGTCACCTTCGGCACGCGCGACAACTATCGCACCGAGCTGGTCGACTTCGACATCGCCCGCATAGGCCTCCCATACAACGCCATTCTTGGGTACCCGGCTCTGGCCCAGTTCATGGCAACGACTCATCCGGCCTACAATCTCATGAAGATGCCTGGGAGCAAGGGCGTCCTCACGATCAAAGGGGACGCCAAGGAGGCTCTGGTAGTGCTCTGGCTCGCCCTCAAAACCGCCGCAGCGGCGCAGCCTGCCGACGCAGGCACCTCCGAGCCCAAGGGAGCCGTACCAACTAAGAAGAAGCAATTGTTCACACAAGATAAGGCAGAAACCAAGCAGGTGCCAGTCAATGAGGACGGGCCCTCAGGAGCCACCTTTACCATAGGTGCCATCCTCAATCAAGGTCAAGAGGAAGCATTGGTGAAGTTCTTGTGCGCAAATAAGAGTATATTCGTGTGGGAGCCCAATCATCTAGTAGGGGTTCCGAGCGAAGTGATTCAGCATCACTTAAGGGTATGCCCCAATGTACGCCCCGTGAAGCAGCGGGTGAGACAGCGGTCCACTGAGAAGCAGGCCTTCATCATCCAAGAGACTTGCAAGCTAGAGGCGGCGGGCGCCATTCGCGAGGTTCGGTATCCCGAATGGCTGGCGAACCCCGTCGTAGTACCGAAGAAAGGTGGGAAGGAATGGATGTGCATTGACTTCACCAACCTTAACAAGGCCTTCCCCCAAGATCTGTTCCCGTTCCCGCGCATCAATCAGATCGTCGACTCCACCGCCGAGTGCGACCTGCTGTGCTTCCTAGATGCGTTATCAGGATATCACCAGATCAAGATGGCGGTAGAAGATGTGGAGAAGACAGCCTTCCTGACCCCGTGTGGGGTGTACTGCTACACATGCATGCCTTTTGGATTGTGCAATGCGGGCACAACCTTTCAGCGACTGATGCACATTGCCTTAGGGCGGCAGCTCGGGAGAAACACAGAGGCCTACGTCAACGACATTGTGGTGAAGTCTCGGGAGGCGAGGACCTTGATTCAAGACCTTGAGGATACCTTCGCGAGCTTGCGCCAAGTGAACTTGCGGCTTAGCCCGGAGAAGTGCGTGTTCGGCGTCCCTTCCGGCAAGCTGTTGGGCTTCCTCATGTCCCACAGAGGAATCAAGGAAAATCCATAGAAGATCAAGGCCATCGAGAACATGAGCCTGCCGTAGACCCTTAGGGAGATGCAGAAGATGGCTGGCTGGGTAACTGCGTTGGGGCGCTTCATCTCCAAGCTAGGGGAACGCGCCCTACCCTTCTTCAAGCTGATGACAAAGAAGGGCCATTCGAGTGGACCCAGGAGGCCCAACAAGCTTTTCAAGACCTCAAGAGATACCTGACCAGCCCTCCGATGATGGTGGTGCCACGTCCCCTCGAGCCCCTAGTGCTCTACCTCGCTGCTACCCCGTACTCCGCCAGCGCAGCACTGGTGCCGGTTCTGGAGGAGCACCAAACCAAGGGCACGCTGCACCGGGCTACAACTCAGGCAATGCAAGATCAGGAAGGCACCGCAAGAGCCGTAGCAGCGTCGACACAAGACCAAGCTCAACAGGCCGCCGCCGCCAAAATTCCCACAAATGATCAGGCGTCAGGAGCCCCGTCACCTCACGAAGCGTCTTAACTTCCACAAGACGCGAGCCCAGACACCACACCAGACCTCGTCGAAACACCCGGTGTGTTTCGTCAGCACCGTGTTGCGAGATGTGAGGGCACGATATCCCAGGCCTCAGAAGCTTCTGCTCGCACTCTTGGTGGCCTCGTGCAAGCTACGGCACTACTTCCAGGGGCACCCCATCAAGGTTGTTTCAGCCTACCCATTAGAGAGGGTGCTCATGAGCCCAAATTCTGCTGGAAGGGTCGCTGAGTGCAACATCGAGTTGCAAGCATTCCAGTTAGAGTTCAGCACTACCAGGGTCATCAAGGGAGCCGCGCTCACTAATTTTGTGGCGGAATGGACGGACGTCCCGACACTTGAAGTAGGCAAGACTGGTCCACCTCGCCAGGAAGTGAGGCACCAGATGGTTGGGTCCTATACTTCGATGGCGCCTTCGTGCACCAGGGCGCGGGGGCTGGAGCAGTACTCATCTCGCCCATTAAGGATAAGCTCTACTACACCGTGCAGCTCTGCTTTCAGCAGGGCGAGAAGGTCTCCAACAACATCACGGAATACGAAGGCCTCATAGATGGCATGAAGGCCGCGTCAGCTCTGGGGTGAAGCGCCTTACCGTTAGAGGCGACTCGCAGCTCCTCATCAACTTCTCCAACAAAGTATACGAGCCGAAGGACGAGCATATGGAGGCATACCTTGCGGAGGTGCGCAAGATGGAGAAGCAGTTCTCAGGCCTGGAGCTGCAACACGTACCCCGGAGCATCAACAAGGAAGCCAACGACATCACCAAGAGAGCATCCAAGCGGCAGCCACAGGAGTCCGGTGTCTTTGAGGAACGACTCTTTAAGCCATCGGCGACACCGCCACCTTCAAGCACTGCTCAGCCTCGGGAGGAGCTCCCACATCCTCCTGGCATAGGAGCCCCGGCCTACGGCCCGACCTCAGGAGCTCGCTTGCTCTTGGCGCTTGAACCTCAGGAGGGATGCTGGACCAAGGAATTCAAGGAATATCTGATGCAAGGGGCGCTGCCAGACAAGGAGGAAGATGCAGAGCGTGTGGTTCGGCAAGCCACGGCGTACTACATCCAGGATGGTGAATTGTACAGGAAACAACCAAACGATGTTTCCCTGCGCTACATTTCCAGGGACCAGGGGAAGGAGCTGCTAACTGACATACACGGTGGGGACTGCGGGCACCACTCATCATCATGGACCCTCGTTGGCAAGGTATTATGTGGTGGATTCTACTGGCCCACTGCGCTCAACGACGCAGCTGAGCTGGTGAAGTCTTGCGAAGCCTGCCAGTTCCACGCCAAGCAAATTTATCATCCGGCTCAGGGCCTCCAGACCATTCCGCTCACATGGCCGTTCGCGGTCTGGGGGCTAGACATCTTGGGCCCGTTCCCTCAAGCGCCTGGGGGCTACCGTTACCTCTACGTCGCCATCGACAAGTTCCCCAAGTGGGTGGAAGTGGAAGCTGTCCGTGCCATCCCAGCTGGCTCCGCTGTCAAGTTCATCAAGGGCCTCGTGAGCCGCTTCGGGGTCCCCAACCGCATCATCACAAATAACGGCTCGCAGTTCACTAGTTACCTTTTCAAAACTTATTGTGCTAACCTTGGAACGCAGATCTGCTACGCTTCGGTGGCGCACCCCTTGAGAAATGGTCAGGTCGAACGCGCGAACGCGGAGGTCCTAAGAGGCCTCAAGACTAGGACCTTCAAGAAGAAGCTCAAGGCCTGTGGCAGGGGCTGGCACGACGAGCCCCAGTCCGTGCTATGGTCTATCCGCACCATCGCCACCAAACCAATGGGGGAGACCCCATTAATCCTTATCTACGGAGCTGAAGCAGTCCTTCCTCATGAGGTTAGGCATCGCTCCGCACGGGTCTTGGCGTTCTATGGAACGTAGCAGGACGCCATGCGGGCGATGGACCTTGTGCTAGGGGAGGAGCGTCGTCGTGAAGCTGCACTGAGGGCGGCCAGGTACCAGCAGGCACTGCGGCGATACCACTGCCACACCATCTGCTCCAGGACGCTCGAGGTGGGCGACCTCGTCCTGAGGCGGGTCCTCTCCAGGGAAGGGTTGCACAAGCTTTCACCCATGTGCGAGGGCCCGTTCAGGGTCGTCCATGTCTCCAGGCCTGGCGCCGCGCGCCTGGAGACACAGGACGAGATACCTGTCTAGAACGCCTGGAACATCTAGCACCTCCGGAGGTTCTACCCATGAAGCAAGGCCCAGAGCCTGTGAAGCAAGGCCCAGAGCATGCGAAGAAGGCCCAGAGCTAGTGAAGAAAGGCCCAGAGCCTATGAAGAAGGCCCAGAGCCTATGAAGAAAGGCCTAGAGCCTGTGAAGAAGGCCCGGTGCCTGTGAAGAATCGCCACCCATGACACTCTCACGTAATAATGAGTGGGGTTGTACACGCCCAGAGTCTCAGGAGTGCCGGCCTTAGGCCCTGGGGCTCCCTCCCACGCCTAGAGGCAGCACTTAGCTCCGCGCTGGTGAGAAGACTTGGAGACTAGATTAGCTGCCGGACGCGGCTTTTCATTTGCTTTCCGTAGTTGGCTCGCTTTTCCTTAATCGAAGTTTTCCTTTGGTGTTCCTTGCTGATTCGATTCCCTCGCCTCTTACCGCATTTTCTGGCTCTGGTGCGCTCGTGTTCTCTCTCTCGCATACCTCGCGAGGGGGGCTGGTGATGTCTACTACACAACCTTCTTCTTGTAGACGTTGTTGGGCCTGCAAGTGCACAGGTTTGTAGGACAGTAGCAAATTTCCCTCAAGTGGATGACCTAAGGTTTATCAATCCGCAAGAGGCGTAGGAGGAAGATGGTCTCTCTCAAACAACCCTGCAACCAAATAACAAAAAGTCTCTTGTGTCCCCAACACACCCAATACAATGGTAAATTGTATAGGTGCACTAGTTCGGCGAAGAGATGGTGATACAAGTGCAAAATGGATGGTAGATATGGGTTTTTGTAATCTGAAATAATAAAAACAGCAAGGTAGCGAGCGGTAAAAGTGAGCATAAACGGTATTGCAATGATAGGAAACAAGGCCTAGGGTTCATACTTTCACTAGTGTAAGTTCTCTCAACAATAATAACATAGATAGATCATATGACAAGCCCTCAACATGCGACAAAGAGTCACTCCAAAGCCACTAATAGCGGAGAACAAACGTAGAGATTATGGTCGGGTACGAAACCACCACAAAGCTATTCTTTCGGATCAACCTATAAAAGAGTTCGTACTAGAATAACACCTTAAGATACAAATCAACCAAAACCCTAATGTCACCTAGATACTCCATTGTCACCTCAAGTATCCGTGGGCATGATTATATGATATGCATCACACAATCTCAGATTTATCCAACCAACATAAAAGTACTTCAAAGAGTGCCCCAAAGTTTCTACCGGAGAATCAAGAACGTGTGCGAACCCCTATGCATAGGTTCCCAATGTCACGAAACCCGCAAGTTGATCACCAAGACATACATCAAGTGTTCTCATAAAGACTCAATCCGATAAGATAACTTCAAAGGGGAAACTCAATTCATCACAAGAGAGTAGAGGGGGAGAAACATCATAAGATCCAACTACAATAGCAAAGCTCGGGATACATCAAGATCATGCCATAGAGGGAACACGAGAGAGAACACGAGAGAGAGAGATCAAACACATAGCTACTGGTACATACCCTTAGCCCCGAGGGTGAACTACTCCCTCCTCGTCATGCATAGTGTCGGGAGATTGATCCCCCTCCGGCAGGGTACCGGAAAGGGGTCCCGATTGGTTTTTGGTGGCTCTGGAGGCTTGTGGCGGCGGAACTCCCGATCTATCTTCTGTTCTGGAAGTTTTAGGGTACGTAGGTATATATGGGTGCAGGGAGAACGTCGGTGGAGCTACGGGGGCCCCACGAGGCAAGGGGGCGCGCCCAGGGGGAGGGCGCGCCCTCCACCCTTGTGACCGCCTCGTGGCTCTTCTGACATGGGGTCCAAGTCCATCAGGTGGGTTTCCTTCCAAAAATAACTTCTCCAGTTGATTTCGTTCCGTTTTGACTCCGTCTGATATTCCTTTTCCTCGAAATACTGAAATAGGCATAAAACAACAAATCTGGGTTGGGCCTCCGGTTAATAGGTTAGTCCCAAAAATAATATAAAAGTGGAAAATAAAGCCCAATATTGCCTAAAACAGTAGATAATATAGCATGGACCAATCAAAAATTATAGATACGTTGGAGACGTATCAGCTGGGCAGATGCCCTTGCGAGCATTTTTCTTCTCTCTGCCTCCTGGTGAGCCACCGTCGTTCGAGCCCGAAAGCTGGTGCATCTCTCCTAATCCGTGCCCCACGGGTACTGCGATACAAGGCGCCGGGTCAAGGCTTGGGTGAACAGCAAATCTCTTGGCAAAACTCCCTAACGAATTTTTTCTCAGTTCCTGAGCAGTCGCAGACCACAAGGTTAAGATGGACACGAGGAAGTAAACACCTCATGAGGAGGAGGGCGCCCCAATGCATCAGGCTAAGTTATCTTTGCGCGGCCACACAACACTGAAATAACAAGCATAGCATAATGGATAATAAGTTATGATTCGATACACGCCCCTTCGGGCCCATGCTGACTTCATTCTGATACAGGAAGGGAAAAGGGAACATAACAAAAGTGGTGTTCGCCCCTGCAGCAGCCTTGGCGACGTCTCGGGCCTAGTAGGACCCCTCCTCGTGCTTCACCGTTGCACGGCGACGAGACGACCTGCTACCACCCTCGAAGCGGGCGCGGCGGCGTGGCGACTGATCAAGGCCGCCGCTGCTGGAACTGTCTCCAAGGGAAGAGCCAACATAGCCAGACAAGGCGCGACCTGCAGGTTCGTCCTCCTCCTCGTCCCGACCATCGCCGAGGCCGAGCTCCACGTCGCTGTCGTTCACCTCGGGGCAGCATCCGGCGCGGCGGCCATCTTCCCCAAACACCCTCATGAAGAGGGTTGCATCACTATCGAACTTGAACTGGAGGGTGTACCGCCTACCTAGGCCGTGCTCGCGGGCGAACGTCTGCCAACCGCGGGCCAGAGCAATGTTGCCCGCGATGGAGACCTCGACCGCGACCCAAGAAGCTTGGCTGTAGCAACTGTCTGCCTACAGCCAGAGCCCGCCTGGATCGGAGGCCGGCAGCTCGTCGACAAAGAAGCAGGGGAGCTGGAGCAGCTGTCGGACGGATCCTCCGACTAGACAACAAACTCCGGCAGCACCTCTGACGCATGGAACCGCGGTCAGGGAGGTCGCGCAACCATGGCGTGTCTCCTCTCATCGATAGGACTGCCGCGACCAGAGCGAGTCCTGCCGCCCACCGCGGCGCCACCCCGAGAGCTGGGGGCCACGGCAGGGGTCGCGGCATGCTTGCAGGGACGACCACGTCCTCGCTTGCGCGCCGGGGAGCCGGGTCCCTCCCGAGGGGCCTTGCCCTTCTCTATGGCAGAGAACCTCTTTGATGGCGCCATTGCTGCAAGTGGTGGAGCAAGGAGGAAGAAGCAGGTGAATCAAGAAGATATGGGAAACGGGGGCTCCACCCCTCCCCATTTATAGCGGAAGAAGGCAAACCGCCGCCTCCCACGATCACAGGTAATGATGATTTTCCTTGCATGTCGCAGGGACTTGTCAAGTCGGGCAGTCGCCGAGGCGGCGTGGGGAAGCGGAGACGCCCACGACCAAGCAACCGCCACGCGTCAGCCGAGGCCGCAGGCCTTTGGGTCCCGTGGCACTCCGTGCTTGATTCTTTGTCTTTGCCCCGAAGCCAAGCCCGATCGCGCCTTGGGCCCAGGGGCTATTGTCGGTGTTCTAGGAACGGGGGTCCCCAGACTTGCCTGCCTGCGGCCCATGGTGTCGCTGTGCTGGTAGGTCTCTACGGCCCATCATCATCAACAAGGCATTCAAGACCCTCGCGAGGGGCCAACCCTCGCTAGGCGGATGACGCATGACCTCCTTAGGAGCGGCCTCACCGGGCTGCCTCATGAGGAGCGGAGATATCAAGGCGGGGCGAAGCTCGCGAGGCTCTCGTGATGTGAGCCATGACATTCGGCGCTAGGCGGGCGCTAGCGCGCGCAGCGTCCTTGTTTCCACTTTGGTGCTAGGGAGGCAAGTGCAGGCGCAGAGTACCGAGGTATCACGCAAAGGTTTCCATATCGGTGCAATGAGACCAAGACCAGAAAGACGGCAGGACGGAGGTCACCATGGAGCCCGGGACGGCGTCACCACTAGAACCTTTGGCAGGCGAAGACCACCTTTTGTCAGGATAGCTTGTACTAGTTGTCCCCTTTCAAATTGGCCGCCGTTGTTGGCTCCCTTCCCGCTCAATATTTGGGGAGAGGACTAGGGCCTATATAAGTAGGACTAGCCACCACCAAAAGGGGGGGAGATCTAAAGTGTGAGGATCTGATAGAAGGCCAACCCTTAGTACACCAAGCACAAGAACACCTCAACCTTAGGAGGCTGTTCTTCCCCTTGTACTGTTCATCATCAGCCCAAGAGGCAATTCACCACCACCGCACTGGAGTAGGGGATTACACGACATTTGTGGCCCGAACCAGTATAAACCTTGTGTCTTTTGTGTTGCGAGTGCGTCGAGTTCGTCCGCGAGACCTTAGCGAGCAAGGGCGTAGATCGGTAGGAGGGAAAGAACTTCGCGCACACCCCAGAGTTCGAACCTCAAGGGTCTGCCGGAACCCATGATCCGACACTTGTCAAATCCAAGATGGGCACAATCACTTATTTGTTGGACAAGGAGCACTTACCTTTAAGGCCAGAATTTGAGGATAACACAGTTGTGATGAATGAGGATGATCCCACATCAGTGCAAGCACAAGAGAAGAGAGAAAAAGCAAAGGCTGAGAAGGCTGCAAAAATGCCAAGTGTTGAGGAGGCATCTCATGTTTTTCTGAAGTCAAAACAAGATCAGCTTTCATATCTAATTCAAGCAACTTTGAGGATTGAGAAGGGCTTGGCCACCCTGAACAAGAATCAGGAGAGCTTGGAGAGGATCATAGAGACAAAATTTTATGATCTTGATCTTAAGGTAACTGAGATGCAGTCAGCTGTTGAGCAGCTCTAGGAGGAAGCACAGGAGAGGAAAGGGCAGGCTACTATAGATGCTTTTTAGAGAGTGCCCAGAGGTCAGAGATCTGCTGCAGTGCCAGTGGCTGACACTAGAGCAACTACTTCAGCACCAGCAGCAATAGCTTCAGTGCCACCTCCAGTTGCCACTCCACCAGCTCCAACAAAATCTACTGATGCCTTCGTCCTTGGAGTCCTCTGTACAACACCTCCCAAAGATCAAGCCTAGAGAGATGCATAGCACTATGCATTTACAAACTTTTTGGTAACTGGTTGCCAAAGGGGGAGAAATGTATAGATCATAGGCTTCGATAGAGAGTGTTTTGCTTCTTTGTCTCTCTTCCTATTTGGTTGATACTTTTGTGTGTGCTCGTTTGATAATTTATGTCTGTGTGTGAGATACTTGTATGATCATGTGTTTGATCATATTCAGCTTTAGTGAATGCTTGGATGATATTATCCTTGCTATCTCATATATGATAATTCACTTTGCCTGGTGATGAGTGCATGTTTTAATTCCTATCATTTTGGGCGCTCCACCAAGATATATGTGACATGGAAGAGTAACCCATGATCCTAAGAGATTGTGCATTTGCATTCAAACGCAAATTTCAAATAATGCACAAATTTAGGGGGAGCTCTTGCTTATCACATACTTCTCAAAGCGATAATATACTTTAAATCTTATTATCATTTGTCAAGGCTTTGATCTATATGTTGTCATCAATTACCAAAAAGGGGAGATTGAAAGTGCAACTATCCCTGGGTGGTTTTGGTAATTACTAACAACATATAGCTCATTGAACTAATGCTATTTGAAGATGATCATTTCAGAAAGTTCAATGATTGGCATGGCACGGATTAGGAATGTGGACCCCTCAAAATGCTAAGGACACATATTGGCTCAAGCTCAAGACTCTACATTTTCATTTTAGTGATCCAAGATCACATTAAGTCCATAGGAAAAGCCAATACTATTAAAATAGGATGAGGTTTTGCTTAATGGCTTGCTTGCTCAAAATGCTTAGTGATATGCTCCAAAAGCCCTCAACCATTTTCTCATATCCACGTATGTCCCAAACCAAAAGTCAAACTCGGCCCTACCGATTTGATCTATCCGGCGCCACCGAGTTCACTTGACATAGCCACTGCCAGAAACCCTAGTCACTTCGGTCTCACCGATAGGGATCTCGGTCTCACCTAGATGGGATTGCAAACTCTCTGTTTCCCTTCGTAATGTTTCGGTCCAACCGAGATGAGCGATCGGTCCCACTATGTTGGCAATGCAAACTCTCTGTTTCCCTTTCGTAACATTTCGGTCCCACCGAAATGAGCAAATCAGTCCCACCGAGTTTGTGTAATCGGTCTCGCCGAGATTACGTTATGCCCTAACCCTAATGAAATCTATCCCGCCGAGTTGACATGTCGGTCCCACCAAAAAGCCTAACGTTCACATTTTGAACTAAATCAGTCTGACCGAGTTTCATGATTCGGTCCCACCGAGTCTGGTGATTTGTGTGTAACGGTTAGATCTTGTGTGGAGGCTATATATACCCGTCCACCCTTCCTTCGTTAAAAAGGAGAGCCATCAGAACGTGCCTACACTTCTAGCATTCATTTTCCGATAGAGAACCACCTACTCATGTGTTGAGACCAAGATATTCCATTCCAACCATAGGAATCTTGATCTCAAGCTTTCCCAAGTTGCTTTCCACTCAAATTATCTTTCCACCAAATCCAAATTCATGAGAGAGAGTTGAGTGTTGGGGAGATTATCATTTGAAGCACAAGAGCAAGGTGTTCATCATCAACACACCATCTATTACCTTTTCGAGAGTGGTGTCTCCTAGATTGGTTAGGTGTCACTTGGGAGCCTCCGACAAGATTGTGGAGTTGAACCAAGGAGTTTGTACGGGCAAGGAGATCGCCTACTTCATGAAGATATACCCTAGTGAGGCAAGTCCTTCGTGGGAGATGGCCATGGTAGGATAGACAAGGTCGCTTCCTCGTGGACCCTTCGTGGGTGGAGCCCTCCTAGACTCGCGCAACTGTTACCCTTCGTGGGTTGAAGTCTCCATAAACGTGGCTGTACTATAGCACCACCTATCGGAACCACGCCAAAAATCTCCGTGTCTACATTGCGTTTGCTCCCTCCAAACTCCTCCTTTCACCTTCAGATGCAATGTTTTACATTGCTCTTCTATACTCTGAGACTTGCATGTGTAGGTTGATTGCTTGACTTGTTCTAAGTTGCTAAAATTTTCCAAGACTTAAAATTGGGAAAAGGCTAGATTTTTATTTGGTCAAGTAGTCTAATCACCCCCCTCTAAACATACTTTCGATCCCACAAGTGGTATCAAAGCTTTGGTCTCCATTTGCCTTGATTTCCATAGCTTTTGGTGATCATAGCCTTGGTTTCACAACCTAGGAGAGTATGGCGTCTAGCGAGGGCAATTACCACCATACAGGTCCTTACTTTGATGGTACTAATTTTGCTAGTTGGAAGCATAAGATGAAAATGCATATTCTTGGACATAACCCCGCCGTTTGGGCTATTGTGTGTATTGGCTTGCAAGGTGAATTCTTTGATGAGAGAGAACCGAACCGTGAAGCTAGCGTGGAAGAGTTGAAGATGCTGCAATACAACGCTCAAGCTTGCGATATCCTCTTCAACGGATTGTGCCTCGAAGAATTCAACAAAATCAGCCGTCTTGAGAATGTAAAGGAAATTTGGGATACTTTGATTGATATGCATGAGGGTACCGACTCCGTCAAGGAATCCAAATTGGATGTGCTTCAAAGTCAACTTGACAAGTTCAAAATGAAGGATGGTGAAGGTGTCGCTGAAATGTACTCTAGGCTTGCTCTAATCAATTGTTAGCTTAGGAAGTAAGGAGATGACCGATAGATTCATCATCAAGAAGATCCTAAGAGCCTTGGATGGAAAATCTGATACCGTGTGCACATTGATCCAAATGATGCCCAACTACAAAAATCTCAAACCAACGGAAGTCATTGGAAGAATTGTTGCTCATGAGATGTCACTCAACGATAAGGAAGAGCTTCACAATAAGTCTAGTGGTGCTTACAAAGCCTCATGTGATGCTCCTACATCATCAAGAGAGAAACAAGCCTTCAATGAGGAATTGAGCCTAATGGTGAAGAACTTCAACGAGTTCTACAAGAGTAGAAGCAAGGAAAGAAGTTCCAAGTCAAGGTCCTACAATGACAAAAGATCTTCGAGTCGTGAATGTAATTGATACAATTGTGGAAGACCCGGACACTACTCCAATGAGTGTACGGTTCCCTACAAACGAAGAGAAGATTCACCCAAAAGGAGAAGTAGAAGAGAAGAATCACCACCAAGAAAAAGAAGGAGTAGAGATGATCGTTATGAACTAAGAACATCACGGAGAAGCAAGGATTCGGAAAGGAAGGACAAGTCATCAAGGAGCTACACAAAATGAACACATCAAACTCATGTTGGTGAATGGGTATTCGACTCCGACTTCGAGAACCACTCCGAGAGAAGTTATCACTCCCGACTCTGAATATACTCAAGATGAATGTGTTGCCGGTATAGCACTTGTGTAAACCAACTCCTACGACATATTTGACTCACCAAATGAAGGAATTGGAAGATGCTTCATGGATAAAGGCCCAAAGGTATCACACCCCGAGTATGTTTATTTCAATAGTGATGAAGATGATTTGCTAGGTGATGATGATTTACTTGTTGACAACTCTAGTGATGAAAACTATGATGAAATTTCTATTAATCATGTTAATCAAGACAAAACAAATGATGATGATAAGAAGGAGATTGAGCGTCTAAATAAAGAACTAAACACTCTTAAGTTAGCTCATGAAACTACCTTGGAAAATCATCAAGAGCTTTTAAAGACTCATGAGAAGCTACACTTTAAAAAGCTCAACCTTGAGTAAGAACATCGGTTCTTAAAAGCAATCAATGATGATCTTCGCAAGAAAAGTTCTTCTTACATTGCCAAGCATTTACTCTTGTCTACTTATATGCCACAAGTAAAATATAGCAACAGGAGTAAGAAAGATTCTTCTTCTAGTAGTAACAATAATCACGTTAAATCCAATATTGTTGCTTCTAGTAGTTCTCTTGATTCCACTAACGATTCTCTTGCCCAAGTTACACTTGAGCAAGAAAATAGATTATTGAAGGGAATTATAGAGAAAGGTGTTTACAAGAGCCTTGCAAGGATTAAACGATTTCGGGAAATTGTACGCAAGCAAGGAAGGCACCGGAAGAATCAAGGTATTGGTTTTGAACGAAAGTTCAATGCCAATGGAGTTGAATGGGATGAAGATCAATACCCCAAGACGAAGTTTGTTCCTCAACAAGAGATGTATGATCCTACTTCTTTCCAAGGGACACAAGCTGAAGATGATCTACCACCACAAGACCACAAGCAAAAGAGCAAGGACAAGCTTCAAGAGGAGATTGATGCATTTGAAGAAGTTCCTAAGGCCTTGGTCAAGTGGGTTCCCAAGACTACATCAAGTTCTACTTCATCAAGTACGACTACAACTCCAAGGATTCCCGTCAAGATGACGTGAATCCCGAAGAAGAAGAACTAGAGAGTTGTTGAGGGTGACTCCGCCAACATACTACACTCATATCATCTTGGCAAGGAAAAGTTCAAAGAAATTCCACATGTTGCACTAGTTCAAGGAATCACAAACCCTCTTGTTGGTAAGACAAGGGATAAGGTAACCCAATGCTTTCATGGACATCATCTATGTGTACATCACTCTATATGTATGGAAATTCTTGTTTGTTCCTTGTGGGACTAACCCATGTAGGTATTGAAAGTGCAACCCACTCCAATGGATTGCTCCAAATGATCTACTCCCTCCGTCCGCCAAAGAGTGAACGTCTAGCTCGAGTAATTTTCCCAAAATAAGTGAACGTTTGGCTCCGCAGTGATCAACCGAGGTAATTTTACGTTCACCCCCTCGATCTACGCCTCGAGGCAACCGCAGCGGTCCTCCATCCAATCCACTCGTTCTCACGCCCGACGACCCAATCCACTCGTCCTCTCCCCCAAAATTTCCCCAATCTTCCTCCTCTACCAAAACGTTTCTCCTCCCCGATCCAATCCCAGTTCGGTGGGAGTCAATCCTCCAATCGAAGCCAGTCGTTGGCCATCGAGAGAGTAATGGCGGCCAGTCCATATAAACTCCCAGTACGGTGTGCACCTCATTGGATCCATGGCGGGCGGCGGAGCGGGCGGAGGAGCGGAAGCCGGCGATGGCCAGCGAGTCGAGGCTTTCGCGACGGCCAGCGGTGCAACACGCGGCCGCGGAGGATCTGGTTCTGGAGGCCCTCACCGTGCTCGTGCAGTCAAGTTTCGACTACGTTCGCCCTCATACATCCATCGGCGGCGGAAATTCGGTTGCGGCTCCAAGATCCTTGACCTGGACGAGGACATAGGGGCTGATGGTGAAGCGGGTGTTGGCCGTGGAGGCGCTGTACCCGGCGCTACAGCGGGTCATATGGCTAACCAGGTCGGCGTAGCAGCTGGTGCTGGGCAGGACAGCGCGTCCGTAGGTGTTGGGCAAGACGGCACGGCGGCATCAGTGCATCCTGGGGCTGACCATGACGCAGCGGCCGCAGGTGCTGGGAACGTTGAGGAGAAGATACGCAAGCACTACTAGCTCCGTAAGTTGGCTGGATGCAGTGTTCAATTTGTTTGGCTTTTAGTTTGGCTTGATGTATTAAGTATGGCTGCATATTTTTATGTTCTACAAGTATGAACATTGATTAATACTATTGGAGTATGGCAGATATTATTACTATGGATGATCTATATTTATGGTGATTAGTGTGGTGGTCTCTAAAAATAATTTTCGGTTATGGATCATCCATTGTTATGGTGATTAGTGTCCTGGTCTCTAAAGATAATTTTCGGTTATGTATGATCTCTTGTTACGACAGTGATTTTAGGTTGGATAAATGGTACTATGTTGGTGAATAAACAATCAAGCCCTGGTCTCTAAAATCATGCTATCATAGAGAGATTGTAGTGTTACTGTAACAACATTCATGATGATCTCTTGTACCAGATGATGATTTTGATCAACTGATTTCACATGAAAATTACTCTGGCCATGGATACTAGATTACGGATAATTTACATTCTTTATTTTATGATTTAGATGATGCATGGCATGAGTAATGCTAGAAGTGGCATGAAAATTACTGGATTCTAGATGATGCATTTTTTTAGATGTTCCCATTGTAAGTTTGATAAATAATTGGATTAAAAAATGATGAACTCAATAATAGTTGGATAAAAAATTTCAACCCAATGTCCAACATTACAAAAGTTGCCGCATCTAATATTAGAACTTCTAGTTGGCTAAGGTCTGCAAGACGTTCTCATAGAGTTCACGATCACAATCTAAAACATTAGGAAGATTTCCTGCACGTTCAAGGCCAACCTTGTACATGTGAGAGATCTTGTAGTCATTGCCTCCACCTCTCTTCATGACCTCAATTAAGTAGCTTTGTAGTGTAAGAAAAATCATGTTTATCTTATCAGCATCATAGGCATCATATCCCTGCTGCACATTGTTGATTAGCTCATCTAAATTGTTAGAGACCAATCTATCTGACATGGACTGTAGTGAGGAAAATAAGCCAAGGTCTAGGATATTCATATCCGGTGAGTTCAAAGGCTGTTGCATGAGGCAAATATCAAGCCTAGTTCGGGAAACAACATTAAGGAAACCTGAGTCATTACTTGGGACATGTGAGGGTGCATTATCTTGCTGGATCCATATCGTCTCACCTGCGAGCTCTTGAGGCCAAACTGCTTGAATAGCTGGTAGTACCTTTTGAATAAAAAACTCCCTCGATACATCTCTCTTAACTGAGATTTTTTCGTGATTAGTGTCCCTCTTGGATGGTAATCACTTTTCCTTGGCGCTGGCTCCTACAACCAGCAAAACAACTCAAGTTAGATTAAGTATTGATGTGCATAATAAATAAATGGATTAAAGGTTCAAATTAACCTTTTTGATAAAGGGCCAAATGCCTATCTTCCCATCAAAAATGCAAATACCTTCTGCATTGTATCTAGGCCTGGCTATAGCAACCAAAAACATTATTTTGCCAATGGAGTTCTTATTTTGCATAGTCCTATGCGGGTCTTCTTCCGATGGCAGTTTGTAGAATGTCATGGTCTTCTGAGTGGAGTTAAACCACTTTTCATCTATATGTATTATGTTACGCATATCCTTGAATGTGGGCCTATTTTGCAAACTTTGTTGGTCAAACATAGAGAGACAAAACTGCAGCCCAGCCTTTTTGTTTGCTTCCTTCAAATATGGTTTTAGTGAGCTTGAATGTCTATCGAGCAAGCCGTCCGTAAACATCCTACGTAGTGTGCTTTTCTTCACACCCAAAGCTCTTGCGAGACTGCGAATAGTTCTCCTTTGGCTCCGAGGAATCTCAGGAACCATACTAAGGTCAACTACAATCCTTTTGCGCCCACAGTTTTTCGGCTTCCTTGATCTTACATCAACGGGTACGCCTTGTCGAAGGCACTCCTTCACTCTCCTCCAAACACGTCTGACCTTCTGCACCGAAACATGGAACATGTTTGCAACTTCTCTGGTTGTGGTCTTCTTTAATTTCCTATTGACACTTCTTGCTAGCAACTCTTCATAAATACCAGTCCTTTGCAAATCTGTTAAATTCTTGTATTTGTCTTCATGACGAACTTGCTCATTATCTTGTTGCTCTTGCTCCACATACATGTCCTCTTCTGGTGCTGAATCATACATGGCTTCTGTTGGGGAACGTAGCATAAATTCAAAATTTTCCTACGTGTCACCAAGATCTATCTATGGAGTCATCTAGCAACGAGGGAGGAGTGGATCTACATACCCTTGTAGATCGCGCGCGGAAGCGTTCAAGAGAACGGGGTTGATGGAGTTGTACTCGTCGTGATCCAAATCACCTATGATCCTAGCGCCGAACGGATGGCACCTCCGCGTTCAACACACGTACGGAGCAGAAACGTCTCCTCCTTCTTGATCTAGCAAGGGGGGAGGAGAGGTTGATGGAGATCCAACAGCACGACGGCATGGTGGTGGAAGTAGCGGGATTCCAACAGGGCTTCGCCAAGCGGTGTGGGAGGAGGGAGATGTGTCATGGGAGGGAGAGGGAGGCGCCAGGGCTTCGGTTGGGCTGCCCTCCCTTCCCCCCACTATATATAGGGCCAAGGGAGAGTGGGGAGGCGCAGCCTTGGCCCTTCCTCCAAGGAAGGATGCGGCCAGGGAGGAGTCCCTCCTCCCCAAGGCACCTCGAAGGTGCCTTCCCCGTTTAGGACTCTTCCTCTCCCTTGATTCTTGGCGTATGGGCCTCTTGGGGCTGGTGCCCTTGGCCCATATAGGCCAAGGCGCACCCCCTACAGCCCATGTGGCCCCCCGGGGCAGGTGGCCCCACCTGGTGGACCCCCGGGACCCTTCCGGTGGTCCCGGTACAATACCGGTGACCCCGAAACTTGTCCTGATGGCTGAAACAGCACTTCCTATATATAATTCTTTACCTCCGGACCATTCCGGAACTCCTCGTGACGTCCGGGATCTCATCCGGGACTCCGAACAACATTCGGGTTACTGCATATACATATCCCTACAACCCTAGCGTCACCGAACCTTAAATGTGTAGACCCTACGGGTTTGGGAACCATGTAGACATGACCGAGACGTTCTCCGGTCAATAACCAACAGCGGGATCTAGATACCCATGTTGGCTCCCACATGTTCCATGATGATCTCATCGGATGAACCATGATGTCAAGGACTTAATCAATCCCGTATGCAATTCCCTTTGTCTATCGGTATGATACTTGCCCGAGATTCGATCGTTGGTATCCCGATACCTTGTTCAATCTCGTTACCGGCAAGTCTCTTTACTTGTTCCGTAACACATCATCCCGTGATCAACTCCTTGATCACATTGTGCACATTGTGATGATGTCCTACCGAGTGGGCCCAGAGATACCTCTCCGTTTACAAGGAGTGACAAATCCCAGTCTCGATTCGTGCCAACCCAACAGACACTTCCGGAGATACCTATAGTGTACCTTTATAGCCACCCAGTTACGTTGTGACGTTTGGCACACCCAAAGCACTCCTACGGTATCTGGGAGTTGCACAATCTCATGGTCTAAGGAAATGATACTTGACATTAGAAAAGCTTTAGCATACGAACTACATGATCTTGTGCTAGGCTTAGGATTGGGTCTTTATCCATCACATCACTCTCCTAATGATGTGATCCCGTTATCAACGACATCCAATGTCCATGGTCAGGAAACCGTGACCATCTATTAATCAACGAGCTAGTCAACTAGAGGCTTACTAGGGACATGGTGTTGTCTATGTATCCACACATGTATCTGAGTTTTCTATCAATACAATTCTAGCATGGATAATAAACGATTATCATGAACAAGGAAATATAATAATAACTAATTTATTATTGCCTCTAGGGCATATTTCCAATAGTCTCCCACTTGCACTAGAGTCAATAATCCAGTTCACATCGATATGTGATTAACACTCAAGGTCACATCCCCATGTGACTAACACCCAAGAGTTTACTAGAGTCAATAATCTAGTTCACATTACCATGAGATTAACACTCGATGAGTTCTGGGTTTGAACATGTTATGCTTGTGAGAGATGTTATAGTCAACGGGTCTGAATCTTTCAGATCCGTATGTACTTCGCAAATCTCTATGTCATCTTGTAGATGCAGCTACTACGCTACGTTTGGAGCTATTCCAAATAACTGTTCTACTATATGAATCCAGTTTACTACTCAGAATAATCTGGATTAGTGTCAAAGTTTGCATCGGCGTAACCCTTTACGGCGAACTCTTTTACCACCTCCATAATCGAGAAAATTCCTTAGTCCACTAGTTACTAAGGATAATTTTGACCGTTGTCCTGTGATCCATTCTTAGATCACTCTTGTACCCCTTGACTGACTCATGGCAAGGCACATTTCAGGTGCGGTACACAGCATAACATACTGTAGAGCCTATGTCTTAAGCATAGGGGACGACCTTCGTCCTTTCTCTCTATTCTGCCGTGGTCGAGCTTTAAGTCTTAACTTCATACCTTACAACTCAGGCAAGAACTCCTTCTTTGACTGATCCATCTTGAACACCTTCAAGATCATGTCAAGGTATGTGCTCATTTGAAAGTACCATTAAGCGTTTTGATCTATCCTTATAGATCTTGATGCTCAATGTTCAAGTAGCTTAATCCAGGCTTTCCATTGAAAAACACTTTCCAAATAACCCTATATGCTTTCCAGAAATTCTACGTCATTTTTGATCAACAATATGTCAACAACATATATTTATCAGAAATTCTATAGTGCTCCCACTCACTTCTTTGGAAATACAAGTTTCTCATAAACTTTGTATAAACCCAAAATCTTTGATCATCATCAAATCATACATTCCAACTCCGAGATGCTTACTCCAGTCCCTAGAAGGATTGTTGGAGCTTTGCATACTTATTAGCATCTTTTAGGATTGACAAAACCTTCCGGTTGTATCACATACAACCTTTCCTCAAGAAAATCGTCGAGGAAACAATGTTTTGACATCCTATCTGCAAGATTTCATAAATAATGCAGTAATCGCTAATATAATTCCAACAGACTCTTAGCATCGCTACGAGTGAGAAAGTCTCATCGTAGTCAACTCTTTGAACTTGTCGGAAAACATCTTAACGACAAGTCGAGCTTTCTTAATGGTGACATTTACCATCATTGTCCGTCTTCCTTTTAAAATCCATCTGCACTCAACAGCCTTATGACCATCGAGCTGTTCTGTCAAAGTCTACACTTTGTTTCCATACATGGATCCTCTCTCGGATTTTATGGCCTCGAGCCATTTATCGGAATCCGGGCCCACCATCGCTTCTCCATAGCTCGTAGGTTCATTGTTGTCTAGCAACATGACTTCCAAGACGGGATTACATACCACTCTGAAGTAGTACGCATCCTTGTCATCCTACGAGGTTTGGTAGTGACTTGATCTGAAGTTTCATGATCACTATCATAAGCTTCCACTTCAATTGGTGTAGGTGCCACAGGAACAACTCCCTGTGCCCTGCCACACGCTAGTTGAAGAGATGGTTCAATAACCTCATCAAGTCTCCACCATCCTCCCACTCAATTCTTTCGAGAGAAACTTTTCCTTGAGAAAGGACCTGATTCTAGAAACAATCCCTTATTGCTTTCGAATCTGAGACAGGAGGTATACCCAACTGTTTTGGGTGTCCTATGAAGATGCATTTATCCGCTTTGGGTTCGAGCTTATCAGCCTAAAACTTTTTCACATAAGCATCGCAGCCCCAAACTTTTAAGAAATGACAGCTTAGGTTTCTCTAAACCATAGTTCATATGGTGTCATCTCATTGGAATTACATGGTGCCCTATTTAAAGTGAATGTGGTTGTCTCTAATGCCTAACCCATAAACTATCGTGGTAATTCGATAAGAGACATCATGGTATGCATCATATCCAATAGGGTGCAGTTATGGTGTTCCAGGCTGTATTAGTTGTGAAACAATTTCCACAATGTCTTAATTCTGTGCCAAACTCGTAATTCAGATATTCATCTCTATGATCATATCATAGATCTTTTATCCTCTTGTCACGATGATCTTTCAACTTCACCTTGAAATTACTTGAACCTTTCAATAATTCAGACTCGTGATTCATCAAGTAAATATACTCAACATCTACTCAAATCATCTGTGAAGTAAGAACATAACGATATCCACTACACGCCTCAACACTCATTGGACTGCACACATCAAAATGTATTACTTCCAACAAGTTGCTTTCTAGTTCCATTTTACTGAAACCGAGGCTTTCAGTCATCTTGCCCATGTGGTATGATTTGCATGTCTCAAGTGATTCAAAATCAAGTGAGTCCAAATGGTCCATTTGCATGGAGTTTCTTCATGCATATACACCAATAGACATGGTTCGCATGTCTCAAACTTTTCAAAAACGAGTGAGCCCAAAGGTCCATCAACATGGAGCTTCTTCATGCGTTTTATACCGATATGACTTACGTGGCAGTGACACAAGTAGGTGGTACTATCATTACTATTTTTGGCATGAACATGTGTATCACTACGATCGAGATTCAATAAACCATTCATTTTAGGTGCAAGACCATTGAAGGTATTATTCAAATAAACAGAGTAACCATTATTCTCTTTAAATGAATAACCGTATTGCGATACACATAATCCAATCATGTCTATGCTCAACGCAAACACCAAATAACAATTATTTAGGTTTTAATACCAATCTCGATGGTAGAGGGAGCGTGCGATGCTTGATCATTTCAACCCTGGAAACACTTCCAACACATATCGTCAGCTCACCTTTAGCTAGTCTCCGTTTATTCCGTAGCCTTTTGTTTCGAGTTACTAACACTTAGCAACCAAACCGGTATCTAATACCCTGGTGCTACTAGGAGTACTAGTAAAGTACACATCAACACAATGTATATCCAATATACTTCTATCGACCTTGCCAGCCTTCTCATCTACCAAGTATCTAGGGTAATTCTGCTCCAGTGGTTGTTCCCTTTATTACAGAAGCACTTAGTCTCGGGTTTGGGTTCAACCTTGGGTTTCTTCACTAGAGCAGCAGCTGATTTGCTGTTTCATGAAGTATCCCTCCTTGCCCCTGCCCTTCTTGAAACTAGTGGTTTCACCAACCATCAACAATTGATGCTCCTTCTTGATCTCTACTTTTGTGGTGTCAAACATCGCGAATATCTCAAGGATCATCATATATGTCCTTGATATATTATAGTTCATCACGAAGCTCTAGCAGCTTGGTGGTAATTACTTCGGAGAAACATCACTATCTCATCTAGAAGATCAACTCCCACTCGATTCAAATGATTGCTGTACTCAGACAATCTGAGCACAAGCTCAACAATTGAGCTTTTCTCCCTTAGTTTGCAGGCTAAGAAAATCGTCGGAGGTCTTATACCTCTTGACGTGGGCACGAGCCTGAAATCCCAATTTCAGCCCTCGAAACATCTCATATGTTTCACGACATTTCAAAACTTCTTCGGTGCCTCAACTCTAAACCGTTTAACTGAACTATCACGTAGTTATCAAAATGTGTATGTCAGATGTTCGCAACATCCACAGACAACGTTCGAGGTTCAGCACACTGCGTTGTGCATTAAGGACATTAGCCTTCTATGAAGCAATGAGGACAATCCTCAGTTTACGGACCTAGTCCGCATAATTGCTACTATCAACTTTCAACTAAATTTTCTCTAGGAACATATCTAAACAGTAGAACTGAAGCGCGAGCTACGACATAATTTGCGAAGACCTTTTGACTATGTTCAGGATAATTAAGTTCATCTTATGAACTCCCACTCAGATAGACATCCCTCCAGTCATCTAAGTGATTACATGATCCGAGTTAACTAGGCCATGTCCGATCATCACGTGAGACAGACTAGTCAACATCGGTGAACATCTTCATGTTGATCGTATCTACCATACGACTCATGCTTGACCTTTCGGTCTCTTGTGTTCCGAGGCCATGTCTGTACATGCTAGGCTCGTCAAGTCAACCTAAGTGTTTCGCGTGTGTAAATCTGTCTTACACCCGTTGTATGTGAACGTTAGAATCTATCACACCCGATCATCACGTGGTGCTTCGAAACGACGAACTTTCGCAACGGTGCATAGTTAGGGGGAACACCTTCTTGAAATTTTAGTGAGGGATCATCTTATTTACTACCGTCGTTCTAAGAAAATAAGATGTATAAACATGATAAACATCACATGCAATCAAACAGTGACATGATATGGCCAATATCATATTGCTCCTTTTGATCTCCATCTTCGGGGCTCCATGATCATCATCGTCACCGGCCTGACACCATGATCTCCATCATCATGATCTCCATCATCGTGTCTTCATGAAGTTGTCTCGCCAACTATTACTTCTACTTCTACAGCTAACGGTTAGCAATAAAGTAAAGTAATTACATGATGTTTATGTTGACACGCAGGTCATAAATAAATAAAGACAACTCCTATGGCTCCTGCCGGTTGTCATACTCATCGACATGCAAGCCGTGATTCCTATTACAAGAACATGATCAATCTCATACATCACATATATCATTCATCACATTCTTCTTGGCCATATCACATCACATAACATACCCTGCAAAAACAAGTTAGACGTCCTCTAACTGTTGTTTGCATGTTTTACGTGGCTGCTAAGGGTTTCTAGCAAGAACGTTTCTTACCTACACAAGAACCACAACATGATATGCCAATTGCTATTTACCCTTCATAAGGACCCTTTTCATCGAATCCGATCCGACTAAAGTGGGAGAGACAGACACCCGCTAGCCACCTTATGCAACTAGTGCATGTCAGTCGGTGGAACCAGTCTCACGTAAGAGTACGTGTAAGGTCGGTCCGGGCCGCTTCATCCCACAATGCCACCGAATCAAGATTGGACTAGTAACAGTAAGCATATTGAACAAAATCAACGCCCACAACTACTTTGTGTTCTACTCGTGCATAGAAACTACGCATAGACCTAGCTCATGATGCCACTGTTGGGGAACGTAGTATAAATTCAAAATTTTCCTACGTGTCACCAAGATCTATCTATGGAGTCATCTAGCAACAAGGGAGGAGTGGATCTACATACCCTTGTAGATCGCGCGTGGAAGCGTTCAAGAGAACGGGGTTGATGGAGTCGTACTCGTCGTGATCCAAATCACCGATGATCCTAGCGCCGAACGGACGGCACCTCCGCGTTCAACACACGTACAGAGCAGCGATGTCTCCTCCTTCTTGATCCAGCAAGGGGGGAGGAGAGGTTGATGGAGATCCGACAGCACGACGGCGTGGTGGTGGAAGTAGCGGGATTCCAACAGGGCTTCACCAAGCGGTGTGGGAGGAGGGAGATGTGTCATGGGAGGGAGAGGGAGGCGCCAGGGCTTCGGTTGGGCTGCCCTCCCTTCCCCCCACAATATATAGGGCCAAGGGAGAGGGGGGAGGCGCAGCCTTGGCCCTTCCTCCAAGGAAGGGTGCGGCCAGGGAGGAGTCCCTCCTCCCCAAGGCACCTCGGAGGTGCCTTCCCCCTTTAGGACTCTTCCTCTCCCTTGATTCTTGGCGCATGGGCCTCTTGGGGCTGGTTCCCTTGGCCCATATAGGCCAAGGTGCACCCCCTACAGCCCATGTGGCCCCCCGGGGCAGGTGGCCCCACCTGGTGGACCCCCGGGACCCTTCCGGTGGTCCCGGTACAATACCGGTGACCCCGAAACTTGTCCCGATGGCCGAAACAGCACTTTCTATATATAATTCTTTACCTCCGGACCATTCCGGAACTCCTCCTGACGTCCGGGATCTCATTCGGGACTCCGAACAACATTCGGGTTACTGCATATACATATCCCTACAACCCTAGCGTAACCGAACCTTAACTGTGTAGACCTTACGGGTTCGGGAACCATGTAGACATGACCGAGACGTTCTCCGGTCAATAACCAACAGCGGGATCTGGATACCCATGTTGGCTCCCACATGTTCCACGATGATCTCATCGGATGAACCATGATGTCAAGGACTTAATCAATCCCGTATGCAATTCCCTTTGTCTATCGGTACGATACTTGCCCGAGATTCAATCGTTGGTATCCCGATACCTTGTTCAATCTCGTTACTGGCAAGTCTCTTTACTCGTTCCATAACACATCATCCCGTGATCAACTCCTGGATCACATTGTGCACATTATGATGATGTCCTACCGAGTGGGCCCAGAGATACCTCTCCGTTTACACGGAGTGACAAATCCCAGTCTCGATTCGTGCCAACCCAACAGACACTTTCGGAGATACCTATAGTGTACCTTTATAGCCACCCAGTTACGTTGTGACGTTTGGCACACCCAAAGCACTCCTATGGTATCTGGGATTTGCACAATCTCATGGTCTAAGGAAATGATACTTGACATTAGAAAAGCTTTAGCATACGAACTACATGATCTTGTGCTAGGCTTAGGATTGGGTCTTTATCCATCACATCATTATCCTAATGATGTGATCCCGTTATCAACGACATCCAATGTCCATGGTCAGGAAACCGTGACCATCTATTGATCAACGAGCTAGTCAACTAGAGGCTTACTAGGGACATGGTGTTGTCTATGTATCCACACATGTATCTGAGTTTCCTATCAATACAATTCTAGCATGGATAAAAAACAATTATCATGAACAAGGAAATATAATAATAACTAATTTATTATTGCCTCTAGGGCATATTTCCAACAGCTTCATCTGTTGAATCATCAAGCTCTTCTTCCTCAAACTGGATCTCTATATCGCCTGTTGTCGGTGTCAAAACCGGCGGATCTCGGGTAAGGGGTCCCAAACTATGCGTCTGGGCCGGATGGTAACAGGAGGCAAGGGACACGAATATTTACCCAGGTTCGGGCCCTCTTGATGGAGGTAAAACCCTACGTCCTGCTCGATTAATATTGAAGATATAGGTGTTACAAGAGTAGATCTACCACGAGATCAGAGAGGCTAAACCCTAGAAGCTAGCCTATGGTATGATTTTATGTTGTGATTGTTGTCCTATGGACTAAAACCCTTCTGTTTATATATACCCAGGAGAGGGTTGGGGTTACACAAGGTCGGTTACAAAGGAGGAGATATCCATATACGTATTGCCTAGCTTGCCTTCCACGCCAAGTAGAGTCCCATCCGGACACGAGACGAAGTCTTCAATCTTGTATCTTCATAGTCTAACAGTCTGGCCAATGGAGATAGTCTGGCTGTCCGGAGACCCCCTAATCCAGGACTCACTCAGTAGCCCCCGAACCAGGCTTCAATGACGACGAGTCTGGCGCGTAGTATTATCTTCGGCATTGCAAGGCGGGTTCCCCTTAAAATTCTGCGTACCTATCGAAATAATGTCCAGTTCCTTGTGATGGTTTGTACTTCTTGGCTTCTACGCCCGATAATGGCCACTATCCACGTGTTGACCGAATGTGAAGAGCCAGGGTGTTTTCACATTTACCCCCTAGCTATGTAAACGAGCCGCCTATTTAAAAAGACGAGGATACAGATCCAAATCACATCATCCTCCCTTGCCGAGTCTTCATCAGAGCGCACCCGACAGAGATCCATTCCACCATGGCCGGTCGACGCAGCTCCTCCTCTCGCACCCCTAGTTCCAAGCCTGGAGATTGGGAGAGATGTTCCATCCCGCACAGCAAATTGGTGATGCTTCAGTCCAAGTGATTTCTTCCCCCAGCGTACCTGGTCCCGGTTCGAGCCGGGCTTGCCACTTATAATGGCGGAGAGCAAGCGGAGAGCCGTCCCAATCCTTCCAAGGGAGAGCGGGTATGCCTTGTCCCTTATTTGGTAAGAGGGCTCGGATTCCCAATCCATCCATTTCTCCGAGGGCTTCTGGAGTTCTATGGACTCCAGCTGCACAACCTTACGCCTGCCTCCCTGCTGCATATCGCGGGATTCGTACCCCTTTGCGAGTTATTTTTGGGCTGTGAGGCTCATTTCGCTCTGTGGAAGAAGTTGTTCTACCTTGTGCCCCGTTCTAAGAAGTGATCAATATATCAAATGGGCAGAGCCGAAGTGTGGCGTATCGCTGGGATCGGATACCTATCCCGGAGCCCAAAGAAGATGTCCGAAGACTGGCCTTCAGAATTGTTTTATATAGAAAATGTCCCCCTTCCGGACCCTATTCGGATCGGCCTTCCTGAGTTTGACAACGCCCCTTTGAAGAAGCGCTAGAGCTGGCGTCCACGGAGCCCCCTGGAGGAAGACGATCGGGACATTCTTTATCTGATGAGCCGGATAAGCTCTTTAGCTCGATCCGGATTGACCATGATCGAGGTCATGGCTATATGCATTATGCGGGGGGTGCAGCTGCTCCAGTATAGAGGCCACCCCATGTGGGACTTCAACGGGGAGCATGACGCCACCCGCCACGGCCGCAAAGGGCCGGGATCGGCTGCTGATCTAATAAAAATCATGTCCACTTTGTACAAGGGAGAAGAGGAGGAATTCCTCCTTGTCAACCCGCAGGGCGGATTCACCATGTACAATCCTCCGAGCTGCGTAAGCGGAGATTTTTTCTCGCCCATCCATTTCGTATTCCCGTAGTTTAAGTATTCATTCTAGTGATTTCATCGCATGAGCTGCGCCAGGCAATAAAGGAGATAAACAGCCCTCCTCCACAGCCCGAGGACCCAGTACGGTCCCTTGACCCGGCCTCCCAGGAGGATCCGGACATATCCGTGGAGCTGATCGACGGGGTATTTTACCAAGGGAGTAATGAAAATACCTTCACTACTAGAAAAATCCCTACTAATGGCGCACCTAGTATGGCCATTAATGGCGCATCTGTGGTGCGCCATTAATAGCACGCCATTAGTAATTTTTACTAATGGTGCACCACCTGGTGCACCATTAGTATCTGGTATACTAATGGCGCACCGCGGGTGCGCCATTAGTATAGGCCAGGGTGCGCCATTAGTATGCCTCCCAGGGGCCATGTATATGCAGGTGCTTTTGCATACTAATGGCGCACCACCACCGGATGCACCATTAGTAACCGCGGCATACTAATGGCGCACTACCCAGTGATGCGCCATTAGTATGCACTGTCATACTAATGGCGCACTGTCATGTGATGCGCCATTAGTATGAATATTAGGTTTTTTTATTTTTTTATTTTCTGTTTTTTGCACAGGTTACAAAATGTATAATTTGACAAAATATAGACAACACACATCAACAACAGATTCATCGAATACAATAGAAGATTAGTCTTTGAATACAATTCATCATATTAGTCTCTGAATAGAATTCATCATATTAGTCTCCGAATTGAAAAGACCGAACAAAGATAGAACATTATATTACAAGTCTCGAGACCGCGAGTAGCGAGTTTGTCTTCACATTACAAGTCGATATCGATCATCTAAACTACCATCACATAGAAGAGAGCTGCGGTCATCACGATGAGCATCATCATGATGAAACTCGTCTTCATCCGGTTCCTCCAACGCTCCCTCCCCTCTCCCGCTAGATAGCGGGCGTATCTAGATTCGGCCTCGGCCCTAGTGGTGTACCCTTTGTAACTGTTACCGCTGAATCGGTGAACCTGTCTCCGACACTCCTCCCAGTCATCGTAGACTCCGGGAACCTTACCCTTGTACACGACATACGTCGGCATCGCTATGCACTAGCCAAACGAAACGTTAGTACCAATTCACAGACAATACATAAGCAATATATAAGTATGCAACAGAACGATCGGAAGAGAAAATCAAGACATTAATAGCATCGATTACATCTAAGTTGAACGACTCTCAAAACCAAAGAGACATACTACAAGTTCATTAAAGTTTAATTACAACATGAGCCAATCGATGTTTCAGAACTAGACACAACATCACTGCTTTCGACTCGACTCAAGGGACCGGAGCGTGGATGAAGCCGCCGTCTATCGTGGGAGTCATGAAATAACGGTCATTGTCAGCCTGCATTTGTAGCATTGTGTCGATGTCACTGTTGGACGATTGATTTCTGAGGTAGAACTGCCCGGAGGTACGAAGGACATCTTGATGGATGATTTCCGCAAACTCCGACTGGATGCGAAAGAATTCTTGTCGGAGGTCCGCGTCCTGGATTGCCGGCCCAATCTTTGAGTTTACTCGGTAGCAGAAGTTGATGATGGTCCCGTACGATCGCCCGCATGTGATGGATGGCGTAGTAGGCACCCTTCTGACCACTAGGCGGCTGCTTGACGCAGCAGAACGTCGTATTGTGGGAGAACACGTGCTTGCCGTACTTACGAATAGGCCTGGTGAAGGTGCCTCCAGATTTGGCGTAGCCGGGGAGAACATCATCAAGAACCTTCTTGACATTTGTGTAGTCTACGTTCGACTGACGGTCCGGGTCGAAATACGTGGCCATGGAATATTTGGGGCTTAGGAGGATGAGCGTGCAACGTGTGTCACTGCAGAAAACACGGAATGTTAAAAGAAAAACGATCGAAATGTAAGAATTCATATGTTACGGGCCGGTTGAGGGGAGGACTTACTCGGGAAAGTAAGGCACGAGGAAGTTCTCCTTATCTTGGTTTGCCAGAATGACGCCTTCGAGGTAAGAACTCGCGACTTGCCGGTCCCCAGCGCTGCCCAAGATCTTGGCACGCATGTAGAAGGGGTCGACTATCACGATGTCCGGGGTCTTGTCGCGAATGATCCGCATCTCCATACTCAGCGAAAATAGCCGAACGAAGGTGTAGTGCAGCGGATGAAGGTTCAACATAGCGTGGATGTCATCAAAACGCAGGACGATCGTACGCCCGATGGAGTTATCCACAAAGCCCTTGCCCTCTGGCACCTTGGCCGCGAAAACTGGGTATGCCACATCCTTCTCCCTGAGACGCCGCTTCTCCAAAGAAAGAACACTATCATGCAGACTCCGCATAGCACCGGTTGCAGCATTGAGCATATTTGTCGGTAGCATCGCCCTACCCGCCACATGCACCCTCCTCGAGATATCCTGCGGTGAAGGTGGCCCGTCCTGAGCACGGATCGTACTCGGTGCCGGCTGGCTCGCACCCTTCTTAGTCTTTCTTTTGCGTGCCTTCTTCTTCTCCTGTAATGGGACCAAGTTCTGCTCACAGACCGCCTTCTTGAGTGTGTTGGGGCTGATAATATTTCGCACCTTGCCTATCTGAGGCTCGGTGAAGTCGGCAGCTGGAGGCGTCTCCTGAGAGCTGAATGCCAGACGGCGCCTGTTGCAACTTGGCTTCTCCGCGGTACCAGCTAGATCACACACGTCTTTTGTTGGGTTTGGTTCTTGAGAAGGAGGCCCCATGAAGTCGCCATCGTACCCATGATCGGCAAAGTACTGATCGATGTTGCCAAATGTATCATCGTCGTCTTCGTCGTCGTTCTGATCCTGTGCCATATGCATGTTTGGATCCAGTGGCATAGGGATGTCCGGCACTGTTACGGCGGTCTTGCCATGGGGCCGACTTGGCGCCGGCACGACTGGCGGTGTTGTCTTTGGGGTGGTGTCCCCCGCCCCCAAACGAATCTGGCTCTTCGGCCAAAGCAGGGGCCAGCTCAGGCAGGCGCTGAGGGTCATCACGTCTTCATCGTCGGCCCCGACGGGTCGAATCGGAGGTAACAAGTCGTCGCAGCCTGGCAGCACCCGAACCAGTTGAACCCTAAACAAGTTGGGTGGCATCTGGGTACCGTGGAACAAGGGGTTGCCCGGTTGAACGATTTTTCCCTTGGCGACATCGACCAACTCGTTGGTCACGAAGTGGAGGAGAGTGCACGGAACGTCGGCGGCGCACTGCGAAAACATGTAGGGCGTCAGGGATGCCCAGTCATAGGCAAGGAGATGAAGTCCTCGTCCGAGAGAGGCTTAATTAGTTACCGTGATGATGGCGTCGAGCTCGGCTAATGTCGACGCACCGCCAACGGCGGGCGTGCAGTTGACGGAGGGGCCGCTTGCTGAAGAGGTGCCGGCCGGCGTACACCCGGGTGCATTAAGCTCCCGTGCCGGCATCGGAGACACCCATGCCGCCTCCGCCGGAGGCACCAATGGCCCCGCCATCGCATTATGCGAGTTGCTGGCCGTGAAGCTAGGAATCGGGGGCGGCCCTTGTTGGCCGCCCGCAATCCACGCACTCAACCCCGAGATCAAGGTAGGCACAAGGGCGGTGATCGTCGCTCCGAGTCGTTGTTCCACTTGCTCTTGGACAATCTCCGGAATCCGCGCCACCTGTGCCTTGAGTTCTTGAACCTCTCGCGCCTGGCTTTCCGAGCTGGTCTTTTTCTCCTTCCGCACACCAGCGGTGTAGTATGACCCCCATTTTGTCGACAAGCCTTTGCCGGCCACACGACCAGCTGACGTCGGCTTACTGAGCTTATCCTTGTTCTTCATTACATTCAACCCTCTATTTAGAGTGGTGTCCCAAGGGTTGCTCTTAGTCGACCCCGCGCTACTGCTTTCAGTCGCCTGCGGAAGGAATGTGAACCATTTAGAAATTCGGCTTCATTAATTAGAATGCAACCATATGGAGCTAATTACGCGGGGGTGTATTCCTTACCAGAACAAGCTCAAGCTGCCTGGTCTTCGGATCCATGGTAAGCTCCTTTGTTTTCGGGTCCTTCTTGTACCGGGCCCTGACAAAGTTCCTGGTCTGCTTGTCACCGTATTTATCGAAGAGGGGCGGTAGGCGTTGCTCCTCACGCCAATCGATTTCCGAGAGATGACGTCGAAGAAGTTGCATAGGCCAAATAGCGTTTCACGGACGTGCGCGTCCATGATCCCACAGATTGCAACTGGAAGTATCTGCGTCATCAGCACGTGACAGTCGTGAGACTTCATCCCGCTGAACTTCTGCTTCGCTGGGTCTAGGTATCTGCTTATCTTCCCCGCGTAATCATAACGAAGTTTTACTCCTAGGAGGCAGGTGAAAAACTGCTCGATCTCCTCCTGACTTAGAGTGAAGCATGCGGGAGGGTAGTCATTTCCGGTCTTCTTGGCCTTTTTGCCTTTGCGACGACTTTCTGTGTCCTGCTTCGCCTCATCATCATCATCATCATCATCATCATCATCATCATATATAGCGTGAAGCTCCTGCCTGATGCCCATTGATTTCAAGTCTGCCCTTGCTTTCGGCCCATCTTTGGTCCTCTCTGGCATGTTGAGCAGGGTACCAAGCAGACTCTCGCACACGTTCTTCGTGATATGCATGACATCAAGGCTGTGAGGCACACGGTGGATCTTCCAGTACGGCAAGTCCCAGAAAACAGACCTCGTTTTCCATACCTTCAGCAGCGGCTCTGGCGCCTTTCGCTTCTTTCCCGGCTCTGGCGCCTTTTGCTTCTTTCCCGGCAGTGGGCAGTCTTTCCAATTTTTCAACAGCTTGTCTATTTCCTCGCCGCTCCTCGTACACGGGCGTTTTCGGGGTTCGGTTTCACCATCGAACAGATCCTTGCGTTTCCTCCACGGGTCATCGTCGCGAAGCCACCTTCGATGTCCCATGAACACGGTTTTCGAAGACCCGGGATCTCTATCTAGCTGGCGATACGTTGTGTCATCCACGCACCTTACGCATCCAGAAAATCCGTGGACTACCTGCCCCGCAAGATATCTGTAACCGAGATAGTCGTGCACCGTCGTGAGCAGTGCGGCTCTCATAGGGAAATATTCTTTCTCTACGGTGTCCCACGTATTGGCTGGCGTTTTCCACAGCGTGTCAAGCTCCTCTTTCAGCAGCCCCAGATACAGATTGATGTCGTTCCCTGGTTGTTTCGGCCCTTCAATTAGCATACTCATGTGAATGTACTTCCTCTTCATGCACAACCAGGGGGAAGGTTGTACATCCACACAAACACAGGCCAGGTGCTATGTGTGCTTCTCTGGCTGCCAAACGGATTGACTCCATCGGTGCTCGTGCCCAGCACCGATGTTCCTTGGATCATTCCCAAATTCTGGATATTCGAAGTTCAACGCTTGCCACTGGCTCGCATCCTTAGGGTGACTCAGCATCTTGTCTTTTTTATCTATCTCCGGATCATTTGCGTCATCTTCTCGCTTCTTCTCCTCCCTATCCGCGTGCCAACGCAGGAGCTTTACTACCTTAGGATCCGCAAAATACCGCTGCAGACGAGGAGTGATCGGAAAGTACCACACCACTTTTCGAGGAGCTTTCTTCCTCTTCTTGTATCGAGTGACACCGCACACCGGACATATGGTAGACTCCGCGTGCTCGTCCCGATAAATGATGCAATTGTTCATGCACACATGGTATTTCACGTGCGGTAAATCCAGAGGACACACGATTTTCTTCGCCTCCTCCAAACTAGTCGGGCACTTGTTCCCCTTGGGAAGACGTTCGTGCCAGAATGACATGTTCTCGTCGAAGCATGCGTCGGTCATTTTGTATTTTACCTTCATCTCCAGAGCCATGAGCGTTACTTTCAGGCGGGTATCCTCGGGCCTGCATCCTTCATACAATGGAGTAACCGCGTCTAACTCAAGTTGATCCATCTTGGCTTTCTCTCGGGCGGCAGCTCTTGCGTTATCCGTCTGCTTGAGAAGCAGCTCTTGAATATGAGGCTCCTGCACCCAGCCCATCAATGGTCCAGCGTCGTCTGCTCCGCCGGCATCATCATCATGTCCTGCATCTTCTACATGATGACTGTGTACAGCATCACCGTCGTGATCATCTCCTGGGGATTCTTCGTCTTCTCGCCCCCCCGAGTCACGGTGGTTGTCTTGCTGCCCTTCCTCATTTCTTGCCCGGCCCCCATGGACGACTTCGTAGTCATCTTCATCACCTTGCCACCGATAGCCATCCATGAAACCACGCAAGAGCAGGTGGTCCCGCACCTGCCTGGGATCCGGGTCCGCAATAAGGCTATTCAGCTTGCATCTTCGACACGGACATCTTATCTCCGTCTCGTTCTTTTGCAGCATCTCGGCCTTCGCGGACCTCAAAAAACTATTCACGATGCCTTCGGTCATCGTGCGGACCATGGTCGCCTGCGGGGTAGAGCAAAACGATATTTTAGAACCAAGAAAAAATTTGGCATGACTTTGCCTAAAAATAGGACCAAAAAGAATGCTTAATGCCAAAATTCTCGCCGAAACGGAAATGAATCAACATTCCGGCAAAATATTGGCAACTATCGCATTTCAAATACCGGTACACCTCCAAACACAAACACATATGCAAAACCACAAACATATGCAACACCACGAACATACATAGATCTAGCTAGGCCATAAAAAGTGCATGTGCACATTGTTGTAGGGAGAACAACATAAATATAGCTTCCCCCCTTACTTACCTAGCAAAACAAGGTAACTTAACCACTTAATTTGAATGAATCTATGGTGGAAATGAGGTGAAAAAGAGGAGGCACCCGAGACAAGGAGGAGGCGGTGGAGAGAATGAAGTGGGGAGAAAGTGAGTGTGGGAGGAGAGGTTGTCCAAAATATCTTGTTGCTGCCCACTTACTAATGGCGCACCAACCACAAATGCGCCATTAGTAATCCAGGTTACTAATGGCGCACCCCCTGGTGGTGCGCCATTAGTAGTTTTGCAAAAAAAAAGATACTAATGGCGCACTGCACCACGATGCGCCATTACGCCATTACTAGTTTAAACTAGTAATGGCGCACCGCGTGCGAGTGCGCCATTAGTAGTTTTGCAAAAAAAGGAATAAAAAAATAATAAAAAAAACAAAATTAGTGGCGCACTCTCTGGAAGGTGCGCCATTACTAGTTACAACTATTAATGGCGCACTGCCTGTGGATGCGCCATTAGTATGTTTGGACAGGCGCACTAGTTAAAAAAAATTGGTACTAATGGCGCACCGTGGGCAGGGTGCGCCATTAGTAGTTTCAACACTAATGGCGCATCAGAAGGTGGTGCACCATTAGTATTAGTATATACTAATGGCGCACCACATGTCTGGTGCGCCATTAGTGTCAATTCCATCTATAGCCCTTTTCCTAGTAGTGCTTGGTGACCATTACGGCCGATTACCCTGGGCTAGTTCCAGCCTCACAGGTGACTGAGACCGAAGTCCTAGCACTTAAAAAGGGATCTGTCCTTGTGCTCTTTTTTATTGCCGTATAACAGCCGTGTTTTGCAGGGGAGGTCCTTGGGGCAGAAGGCCGAGCCTGTGGCAACTAGCCAACAAGGGGCCGCTAGGCCAGGCAGGCTGAAAAGATCCGCAGTCCGGATTGAGACACCGGCGCAGCAGTATAGCGCGTCGTCTTTATTGCAAGACATTATTTACAGAGGGATATTAACGCCCATGCCTTCTTTTTAGGAGAAAGAGCGCTCGCCGGACTATACCCGGAGAGGCTACCAACCGCGCCTCCATAAGCCAGGCTCCAAGGCCGGACTCAGGGGTGGGAACGAGTACAAGGCGTGCACCGGGTGCTCCTCCGACAGAGGATACGGATAGACTGTCCGCCACCCATTCTGAGGTGGAAAGTCCCATGAACCATAGGTGTCGCCGAACTGTTCTTCATGACGCTTGTTTCTCCCAGGAGGCTTTGGATGCCTTCAACTCGGGAGATGCGCACCTCTGTGCCGCTTAAAATGGTCTAGCCAGAGCCACGGAGCAGTATGTAAAAGACATACGGGTGAGAAAATTTGATGATTATATATATATCAGTAGCCCCTGAGACTTGAAACAGTTAGGATAACTGATTTAAGGATCATTTGTTATGTAGGTTCTTAAAGAAAATAACACTCAACTGTCCCAGGAGCTGGAAGAGTGCAAAGCCCAACTTCAGGCCGCACTGTCCGCCATAGGGGAGCCCAAAGAGACCCCCGCTGGTAACATATCCGTCAAGTGATAAGTATCATATTAGAGTGCGGCTTTATATGCAAATCTGACGATAAAATTGCAGATGACGCTGGAGTGAATCCGGATAAGCAGCAGCTCATACGCCAGCTAAAGGCTGGTGAGAGCGTGCTAACGAGGGTGAGGTAGGAGAAGAATGATCTCCAAGCTGCCAACACCAAGCTGGGCGTGGAACTAAAAGATGTTCGTTCCCAACTGTCGGATTCTGTTAAGGAGAATCGGCGGCTTCGACACGACAGATTTAGTAAGTGCTTGAACAAACTTTGAAAAATAGTTCGGCGAGGAAGCTAGCTGACAGAGTTATGTCTGTAGGTATGCTAATAGGGCGTCCTGCCGAGGAGATGCCTAGTTCAACGGGTGATCTTCTTCCCGAGCTCGCATAGTTGCACGAACGAGTTCGGCAGGTGATGCAAGGTGTTGCCCAAGCCTTGTGGCCGTCCGTCTCCAAGCCCGAAGGCCTTGGAGAGCTTGCAGAAAAGCTGAAGGGAGCACGACGGCGGTTTTGATTATGGAAGATATCGGCCTGCCGTCAGGGTGCCAGGGAGGCTTGGGCAATGGTGAAGACATGGTACACGAAGGCTGACCCGAACCACATGGCCGAAGTCGGACCTGTGGGGCCTGACGGCAAGGAGATCCCTGTTAATTTAGTGTTCGTCCAAGTAGAATTGGCCGCAAAGTATTCCCAACAGGACTGTATACTAGACAGCCTATTGGAGGGCATTGAAGAGGAATTCAACCAGTCAAATTGACTATGTAATTGTAAAGTGACATATATGATGTCTTGTAGCCGGATTGTAGATCGTTTGTCGTGGCGGACCTTTTCGCTTCAACCTCGGGACCCGACAGTCCGGAGTGTATCTGAATACCCTCTCGGTTATATAAGAACCGGGGCATGCATGGAGACCAGGCGTAGGGGTAATTAGTGCTTTATCAGACAAGTGCCCAACTAGTTATGTTATATTACATGGGTAGTAAGAAACATCTTCCAGAGAGAATAGTTCCGTTAAGGGTTCCTTTCCCTGGGTAGGCATGCCCTAAAGTGCATGTCCGGACTGCGACAAGAAGCGCAGTAAAAACGTCTGGGGGCAGATATGGTTAATAAATAAAAGTCATCTTTTGTTCACCGACCGAATATTCTCTTAAGAACGCTAGCTTTCGGCTTCACCCAGTTTGAGGTACACGTCCGGATGACCCGACGGTAACAATCACAGAGGTGCTCCCCTTATGCCCTAGCCGAATTAACAGGAACGTAGGGCATAAATACAAGAGCCAGGCAACCCAGCTTGGCCAAAACTTAAGTCATATCGATGCATATAATGGTGAAAAAAGGTACAAGCGGAAGTAGAACGCATGTGTTGGGCGTGATGCCCAGGTAAATAATTTAAGCTTCTATGAAAGAAGCCGCCAGGTGTAGATAGTGCGGCTAGCACCTCTGTAATGTACAAGTGAGGCACAAGGTGACCCTTGAAGGCCTAGAGGAATAAAAGAAAGAAAGGGAAACAAGACAGACGATGCATATGCAGAAAATGGACAAGGGAGGGGACTAACATAAAGTCCAGTGCTAGGCATAGAATCTTCGGAGCCTGGCTGCGTTCCATGGGTTCGGCTCGAGTCGACTAGTCGATGCATCCCGCAGTCGGTACGCTCCGCTGGTCAGAACTTGGTCGATGATGAAGGGACCTTCCCATTTGGGCTCTAGATTGTTCTATTTCTTATCCGGCAGCCGGAGAACTAGTTCACCAACGTTATAAGTTTTGGCTCGTACTTCTCTGCTTTGGTATCTGCGAGCCTGTTGCTGGTAAAATACGGAACGGGCTTTGGCTACGTCGTGCTCTTCCTCCAAGGTGTCCAGACTATCCTGCCGATCGAGCTCGGCTTCTCTTTCTTTGTACATGCGCACTCGAGGTGAGTCATGAATTATGTCACAGGGCAGGACTGCCTCTGCGCCGTACACCATAAAAATGGTGTGTATCCGGTACTACGGTTCGGCGTGGTCCGCAGCCCCTAGAGTACGAAGTCGAGCTCCTCTACCCAGTGCGTGTCAGACTCTGTTAAGGAGCGCACTAGTCTGGGTTTAATGCCGCTCATTATAAGACCATTTGCTCGTTCGACTTGACCGTTAGTTTGTGGGTGGTAGACTGAAGCATAATCGAGCTTGATGCCCCTTTTGCCGCACCAGAGTTTTACCTCGTGGGCCGTGAAGTTCGTGCCGTTATTAGTGATGATGCTGTGGGGGACGCCATAGCGATGTACAACCCCGGATATGAAATCTATCACCGGTCCGGATTCGGCTGTTTTAACCGGTTTGGCCTCTATCCATTTGGTGAATTTAGCCACCATGACCAATAAGTATTTTTTTCTTGTGGGTTCCACCTTTAAGGGGTCCAACCATGTCAAGCCCCCAGACCGCAAAGGGCCATGTAATGGGGATTGTTCGGAGGGCGGTGGGTGGCATATGGCTTTGATTTGCAAAGAGCTGGCAACCGGCGCAACGCTGGACTAAGTCCTGTGCGTCTGCCCGGGCAGTTGGCCATTAGAATCCTGTACGAAAGGCCTTGCTCACAAGAGCTTGGCTGCGGCGTGATGACCGCCGAGTCCGGCATGAATTTCTGCCAAAAGGTTCCGTCCTTCCTCTTCGGAGATGCATAGTTGAAGGACTCCGGTACCGCTTTTTTTGTACAATTCTCCCTCGTGGACCCTGTAGGCCTTTGATCGCCGCACTATGCAGCGTGCCTCATTTTGGTCCTCCGGGAGTTCCTGTCGAGTTAAGTAGGCCAGGAATGGTTCTGTCCACGGGGCAATAATGGCCATTATTTCGTGGGTTGATTGTGTTATTTCGGTGGCGGAGCCTCCGATTGTGTCAGGGAGTTCGGTGTCGGGTATTTTGTCCGGGTCCAGACTGTTGTTACCAGTGTCCCCTTCCCATGCTACGGATGGCTTGAAAATCCTTTCCAGAAAAATGTTGGGAGGGTCCGTGTCGCGTTTGGCGCCAATGCAGGCGAGGATATCCGCCGCCTGATTGTTTTCCCGAGCCACATGGTGAAATTCGAGCCCTTCGAACCGAGCTGACATTTTTAGGACGGCATTGCGATAAGCGGCCATTTTTGGATCCTTGGCATCAAAGTCTCCATTTATTTGGGATATCGCAAGGTTTGAATCCCCGCGCACCTCTAGGCGTTGAATGCCCATGGATACTGCCATCTGGAGACCATGGAGAAGGGCCTCATATTCGGCTGCATTGTTGGAGTCTGTATACATTATCTGCAGTACGTATTGAATGGTGTCTCCTGTTGGGGACGTTAAAACGACACCAGCCCCCAGACCAGCTAACATTTTGGAGCCGTCGAAGTGCATGATCCAGTTTGAATATGTGCCGTACTCTTTAGGGAGTTCGGCTTCCGTCCATTCAGTGACGAAGTCAGCCAAAACTTGTGATTTAATAGCTCGCCGTGGTTTGTAAGTTATGTCAAACGGGAGGAGCTCAATTGCCCATTTGGCAATCCGGCCCGTCGCGTCGCGGTTGTTTATAATATCGTTAAGTGGTACTTCCGAGGCTACCGTCATCGAACACTCTTGAAAGTAGTATCGCAGCTTCCGGGATGCCATGAATACCGCGTACGCTATCTTTTGATAATGTGGGTACCGTGATTTGCATGGGGTAAGGACTGTGGACACGTACTAAACCGGCTTTTGAAGGGGAAATTTGTGTCCGTCCGCTTCTCGCTCGACGACAAGCACTGCGCTTACTACATGATGAGTTGCCGCAATGTATAATAGCATCGGTTCGCCAGTGTTTGGCGCGGCCAGGATTGGGTTTGTTGCCAATATGGCTTTTATTTCGTTCAGTCCGGCCGTAGCGGTGTCCGTCCACTTGAAGTGTTCGGTGCGTCATAGGAGGCGATAAAGGGGTAATGCCTTTTCTCCCAAGAGGGAGATAAAGCGGCTTAGAGCCGCCACGCATCCTGTTAATTTTTGTATTTGTTTGAGGTCAGTTGGGGTAGCCAACTATGACAACGCTCGGATTTTGGCCGAATTAGCTTCACTACCTCTACTGGAGACGATGAATCCCAGGAGCTTTCCTGCTGGTACGCCGAAAACGCATTTTTCCGGATTGAGCTTGATGTCATATGTTCGGAGGTTGTCGAATGTGACCCTCAAGTCGTCTACTAGGGTGTCGACATGCTTGGTTTTAACGACCACGTCATCCACGTATGCCTCCACTGTTTTGGCGATCTGGTTTGCCAGGCATGTCTGAATCATGCGTTGATATGTTGCACCGGCGTTTTTTAGCCCGAAGGGCATTGTGTTGAAGCAGAATGGGCCGTATGGTGTGATGAATGCCGTTGCGGCTTGGTCTGGCTCTACCATTTTGATTTGATGGTAGCCGGAGTATGCGTCGAGGAAACACAATGAATCGTGTCCTGCGGTAGCATCGATGATTTGATCGATGCGGGGGAGGGGGAAGGGATCCTTTGGGCAGGCCTTATTAAGGTCCTTAAAATCGACGCACAAGCGCCAGGATTTGTCCTTCTTTGGCACAATCACCAGGTTTGCTAGCCAGTTCGGATGTTTTATGTCTCTGATGAATCCGGCCTCCAATAGCTTGGCTAGTTCCTCTCCCATGGCTTGTCTTTTAGGCTCGGAGAAACATCGAAGAGCCTGCTTGACTGGCTTGAATCCTTTTACGATATTTAGGCTGTGTTCAGCCAGCCTGCGTGGGATTCTTGGCATGTCTGAAGGGTGCCAGGAAAAAATATCCCAGTTCTCGCGTAGGAACTCTCGTAGTGCGGTGTCAACATCAGGGTTTAACTGTGCCCCGATGGAAGCTGTTTTTGTAGGGTCCGTTGGATGGACTTGGAATTTGACTATTTCGTCCGCCGGCTTAAAGGAGGTGGACTTGGATCTTTTATCGAGTATCACATCGTCCTTGTTCACCGTGGAGCGCAGCGCAGTTAGTTCTTCGGCCGCTAGGGCTTCGGATAGTGCCTCAAGGGCCAGTGTAGTTGTCTTATTTTCGGCGCAGAGTGCTATGTCCGGATCACTAACAAGAGTGATGATTCTGTTGGGCCCGGGCATTTTGGGCTTCATGTACCCGTAATGGGGTATGGCTTGGAAGATTGTAAACGCCTCCCGCCCTAATAGAGCGTGGTATCCGCTGCTGAACGGGGCCACTTGGAATGTAATTTCTTCGGACCTGTAATTATCCGGCATGTTGAATACCACGTCTAGTGTGATTTTTCCGGCGCAGCGTGCTTCCCACTGGGGATGATTCCTCTAAAGGTTTTGCTGCTTTGCTTAATGCGGCTCCAGTCTATTTCCATCTTTTGAAGAGTTTCCTTGTAGATGAGGTTTAATCCGCTACCGTCGTCCATGAGTATCTTGGTGAGTCGAAAGCCGTCCACGATTGGACTGAGGACCAGTGCGGCTGGTACTCGGGCTGTTCGGAATTTAGGTTCGTCACTAGCATTGAAGGTAATAGCTGTGTCGCTCCAAGGATTTGTTTCTGCTATGTGGCAGATTTCGGACGTGTTGCGGAGTGTTCGCTTCCGTCTTTTATTTGATACGAAGGTCTCGAAGACTGTTAAGACCGTACTATTGTCCTCGGGGTGGTGCTCTGTGGTTTTTGGGAGGAGTAGATCCTCACCACTTTTGGCCACCTGCCGGAGTATCCAGCATGCTCTAAGGCTGTGCGTTGGTATCGCATCCGCTGTACTATGAATTTTGCAGGGTCCGTTGAGCCATCCCTCCAGTACGGTTCCTTGCCCCGTAGAGGGCTTTTGCTTTTTGGTAGTTAACCCAGGTGTATTGTGATAATGCACCCTTTTATTTCGGACTGGGTTTGTATTCAGGGCTGGATTATCCCAAAATTTTATTTCGGTTTTCCAGGCGCTTTCCATCACACAGTACTTTCGTACTATGGACACCAAGTCGAAAAAGCGTGTAATTTCACGACGACTTATGGCGTTGAGGATTCCCTTGTCCGTGCAATTATTGCAGAAGAGTGAAATTGCATCTTCCTCGCGGCAGTCCTTTATCTTGTTCTTGACCAGGAGGAATCTGGCCCAGTAATGGTGTACTGTTTCTGCGGGCTCTTGCCTAATTTGGGATAGATCGCGTATGTTTGGGTGGGTGGGTGGAATTGAATCTGAATCCTCACCCAATCTGAGGCTTAGTGGCCAAGGAGTTTTCAAACTCGAAAGTTTGGATTCTGGGTTCACGCGTTGAGTGACATCCTCCCCTCCGCGGGTATCCGGCTTGGAGGGATCGGGAATCCGGACATAGCTAGTGCTTAAGATAGATGAAGTTTTGCCGCATTGTTCATCCACCACTGCAACTTGATGGGTGACCTGGGGAGAGTTAATTTCTCTTAGATCGGGTTTAGGCCCAATCTGATCGTAGTCTGTAGCGACTCCCAGGGCGGCGATACGATCCAAGAGCTCGTTCAGGGAAGAGAGCTCCATTGGATCTAACTGCTCAGCGAGTTTCGAGTTGATGTGAAGATTGCTTTCAATGATCCGAGAAGTCATCGTCGGTGCAGCGGCCGAACAGGCGGTCATAAGAAAACCACCTAGCCGAAGAGTTTGGCCGATAGCCAGAGCTCCCTCAGCGATAGTGCCGTCTTTAAAGACGGGACGAGACATCCTTCCTTGTGGCGACGGCACAGCGGAACTCTCAATGAAAGCACCAATGTCGGTGTGAAAACCGGCGGATCTCGGGTAGGGGGTCCTGAACTGTGCGTCTGGGCCGGATGGTAACAGGAGGCAAGGGACACGAAGTTTTACCCAGGTTCGGGCCCTCTTGATGGAGGTAAAACCCTACGTCCTGCTTAATTAATATTGAAGATATGGGTGTTACAAGAGTAGATCTACCACGAGATCAGAGAGGCTAAACCCTAGAAGCTAGCCTATGGTATGATTGTATGTTGTGATTGTTGTCCTGCGGACTAAAACCCTTCGGTTTATATAGACACCGGAGAGGGTTAGGGTTACACAAGGTTGGTTACAAGGAAAGAGATCTACATATCCGTATTGCCAAGCTTGCCTTCCACGCCAAGGAGAGTCCCATCCGGACACGGAACGAAGTCTTCAATCTTGTATCTTCATTGTCCAACAGTCCGGCCAAAGGATATAATCCGGCTGTCCGGATACCCCCTAATCCAGGACTCCCTCACCTGCATACACACCATAGTCTTCCTCATCAACTTGAAGGTTATGTAGAGCTTCATCCATTGCTTGCACTTCCTCTTCCATGCTCTGGAAAACACCGCCTTGGTCTTCAAGTTCATGGTCTACAAGGTGAGGTTATGTGAGTAGTTGAATAATATTATAATTAAAATATCATATATGCTATAACTAAATTAGTTTACTAACCCGATTCATCTGATTCATGTAGGTTCTCTTCTCCATGGGCAACATCAGCCTCATGTTCCTCTTCTCCATGGGCAATGTCGGGCTCATGCTCATCTTCTACATGAAGACCGACATGGGGTTCTTCATGCAAGGCAGCCTCAAGTTCGTCCTCTATGGCGAAGAAGAATAATCAGCAGGTGCACATGAACAAGGAGAACAAAGAAGTAGAGGATCAAGATGTACCTGGGCTCATGTTCAGATCGATTTGATGACCAACCTGGAGTAGATCTTCGTGCAAGGGAGGCTCATGTTCATCTTCTCCGGTGAATTGGTGGCTGTCCTGGAGTACTTCATGCAAGTGAGGCTCAAAACCGACCCGGAGTTCTTCATGCAAGGCAGCCTCAAGTTCGTCCTCTATGGCGAAGAAGAATCATCATCATGTGCAGATGAATAAGGAGAACAAATGAAAAGCTGATCAATATGTACATGGGTTCAGGTTCAGATCGATTTGATGACCAACCTGGAGCAATTCTTCATGCAAGGGAGGCACATGTTCAACTTCTCCCTCTCCTGGTGCTATGTTCATGTCAATGGCCATGGCCTCCCTGTGTGTTGTTCTACTTGGTGCTAGTGTGCTTCTTGTTCTACTTGGTGCTAGTGTGCTGGCTTTATAGCTAGTTGTTCTACTAGAAATCTGGCTCATAGCTCAATTCTGTAATTTGCCGCTTCTAATTCTGTAATCTGATGCCATATTTGTACTAGTACTCATCTACTAGTTGTAGATGGCGGGAAATGCTGTGGCGAGAACAAATTTCTGTTGGCAAAGTTGTTTTTACTTATCCCTTCTCATTTATTATCAACGGGAATCGAAGCATTGGTAAAGCTGTTGGCACCTTAATTGAGTGGTGGGAGGGCTTTTTTGCAAAATCCTTAATTTGTCTTAGAATACCCAGATGTGCACTCTTTGGCGGACGGAGGGAGTACATGAACATTGAGCATCCACATCTTCGACATCTACATTAAGTCAGCATCGACAAAACCCAAGGTTAGTTCATCCCTCTTAGGGGGGATATCACATCTAGGGGGAGCTTTACTCTAATCAATTGAGCTAATGAAACTCTAATGGTGTTAACACAACAATGCTTTATGTAAAAGTGGTAATCCCACTTGAGCTTAACGATGAGTATGACCTATGATCAAATGTTCTCATTTGACTCCTAAGTCAATATACTCATATATAGATGACCTAGTCATCGCCAATAGCTTGATAGATGCTAGAGTGTTTGTGTATGCTTTGTCACATATTTCATTTGCCATTTTATTGTGTGAGCATGTTAATTGCATATTTTACTCATTCGAGGACATCCACGTGTTGTTTTGATTGTTTGGCTTTTTTCTCTTTAGCCAAGTGGATAGACAAGAATGCCTAAGAACTTCCTCTAGCTGTCTATGCTCTTCTCGTCTCAAACTCTATTCATGCTACATCACCAAGTTTGATCAAGTCTGATCTAAACCACTCTGTGTGAGGAGCACTTGGAGTCCCCGATTCGTCGTAGACTTAAAGAGACGTGAACTTTTGGATCACACCGAGTTGCAGTAACCGCTTGCAATTCCGCATCTCGGTGCCACCGAGTTGTTCCACTCGGTCACACCGACAGGGTCAGGATATATAAACCCACGGGTGAGATTTTGGAAATTTCTTCAAACCTCCTCAGCCCGTGCGTGTCCTGCTCTGCCGCCTCGGGTCTCCGGTTTGTCTTCTCGTCGCCAGCGACCTCCTGCCGCTGTTTTCCATCGTTGTTAATAGGATTCAAACCCACCATTGCCGCCGTAGCGAACTCACCACCGAACTATGGTATGAGTTCGATCTTTTGTGCTAATTCCTTACTCCGACTCTTAGCACAATGCAATGCCATGTTCTTTACACGTATGAGATCAATCTATCCAGAGAAAACTTCCTTTGGGTTAGGTTTGATTTGAAAATTTAGGGTTAGGTTTCCGCCGAACTCATCTCGGACCGACCGAGTTGTAGAAATCGGTATCAGCAATTTGGCTTAGGACATTGCACTTGCACTTTTCGGTCTGACCGAAAGTTGCAAATCGGTGTGACCGAGTTCGACTCTCTGTGAAACCCTAGCAATCTCGGAGCCACCGAACTGTGACTCGGTCTGACCGAGTTCACTAGTTTAGACCCCAAAAGTTGCTTCGGTGTCATCGAGTTTAACAAATCGGTAGCTTCAAAATGGTTTTTGTGGAGAACTAAAACTAAGTTTTTGACTCAGCAGTTTTGCAAAACTCTGCACTTTGTGATGCTCATCCTGTCTACCTCATCTATATCTATTCACAAGTTTGCTATCAGTTTGCTTGACAGAATGTCTGCCTAGAGAGATAGCCAGAATAAATCAGAAGAGCAAGTGCACATGAGTGAGGGCACTAGTCCCTCAAGCAGCTATGATGAGGGAAGTAGGAGCACGCCAAGCAATTTGCCCAAAATGCAAATCCTCAAGATGGAATGATGGCGATGCTGTGAAGAGGATTCCTCATAATGTTTGAGACATTTTCCAATTACACCAAGATTATACAGGTTGTTTCATGATGCTGAAACAAGAGAGGATATACTATAGAATTCTAGGAACCAGGAGTACAGAGATCAGAATGTAATGAGCCATCCATCACATGGTAGTGAGTACAAAAGCTTCAATCAGAAACACAAAAAGTTTGCTACTGACCCGAGAAACATTAGACTTGGCTTAGCTTCAGATGGATTTAACCCCTTTGGCCACTGGAGCGCCACATATTGCTTGTGGCCAGTGCTTGTTATCCCTTACAACATGCCTCCAAATGTCTGCACCAAAGAATCAAACTACATGATTGCCTTTCTGATCCTAGGTCCAAAAAGTCCTAGAAAGGATTTTGATTTATTCATGGAGCCTCTTGTGGAGGAACTTCAACAGCTATGGAGGGGTGTTCTCACTCGAGATCTATATAGCCGCCCACCAGCTGATTTCTTTCTACGTGCTGTTATAATTTGGTGCATCCATAATTATCCGGTTTTGGGCACTATGTCAGGGCGAACGACACATGGTTACAATGCATGTGTTCGCTATGACAGGAATCCGCTGTCATACGCAATACTTAGCAAGATCTGTTACATTGGACACCGCCATTTCCTTGCCAAGGACAAGCCGCGTCCTACAAAATACCGAAGACATGTGTTTAATGCAAAGCATGAAAACCGTGATGCGCCAAAGAGGCTCACCGCCGATGAGTTGCAAGTGGAATTAGAGAAGGTCAGGCATATTACACCATGAAACCATTCTGGTAATGGTAGCAGGAAAAGGAAGTGTGGCAGGGCAGAAGAGAGATTATTGTTTACCCGCATGTCCGCTTTGTGGGACTTGGAGTATTGGAAAGATTTAGATCTGCGGCATAATCTTGATGTGATGCACATCGAGAAAAAATATATGTGACAGCATTATCGGCACACTTCTTAATATTAAAGGCAAGACGAAAGATACCTTAAAATCTAGGATTGATTTAAAACACTTGGGTATCAGAAAGGATTTGGAGGTGGAAGATGAAGGTAAACCACGGGATATGGCACCAGTTGTGTACGTCTTGGACAAGGTAAAAAGAAAAGAAGTATGTGAGGTCCTGTCACATGTGAGATTCCCACATGGATTTGCTTCCAACCCTGAAAGGAGAGTCAGTGCAGATGGGAACAAGGTACAAGGGTTGAAAACTCATGACTACCACGTCATACTTCAAAGGGTTTTACCTGTTATCCTTAGAGGATTGGGCCACCCTGACTTATACAGAGTAGTTTAGAGTTGGGACAATTCTTCAGGGAACTCTGCAGTAGAAATATCAGGGTAGATGCTTTGGATCATCTTAGAGACAAGATACCAACTATCCTATGCGACCTTGAGAAGATATATCCTCCAGCCTTCTTTGATGTGATGGTGCATTTGGCTATTCATCTACCTGATGAGGCACTACTTAGAGATCCAGTACAGTATGGCTGGATGTACCCTATTGAAAGGCGGCTAGGCACTTTCAAGGGCTATGTTAGGAACAGAGCTAGACCCGAGTGTTCCATTGCAGAGGCCTACATTGCTACAGAAGCATTGACATTCTGTTCAAAATACATTGAAACAGCTGATCGGCTTAGCAAAGAGGTGGGTGAAGACAATCCCGGGCTCAATGTTTTCGATTTTTCTTTTCGAGTTACAGGGAAGAGTCGACAAGAGGACAAACCTAAAGATTTGGAAAAAATGGTTTGGTATGTGTTGAATAACTGTCCTGAGATACTACCTTATTTCAAGTAAGTGATAAGTACTGCACCTTATACATCATAATCTACTAAACTTGCAGCACATTCTTATATATTTAGATGTTTGACGCGATCACCCTTACACGCGACGAAGGAAGGAAGACACAAAACAGTGCCATCATGAGCACAGATATGTGCGACAGAGAGACAACTAAAATGTATGCTAACATAACAGACATTGTTCAGCTGCAGTAAATCAAGCAACACAGGTATTTTTCTTGGAAGACACATTTGCACGTAGCGATGGCTGGAGAGTATTGCAAAGGTTTGAGCAGAGGAATTCGTTTAATGAAGTTGCACAACAAGACGATGCTTACACTGCTCCTGATGTACAAGATTCCACAGATGTTCCTAATATCTTTGAGAACCATCATGTCAATGACGCTGGCGAAAAGATTGCGTGTCGTGCTGTGGACATACAAGAGTTGATCAAGAAGAAGCCAACGTTCGAGGACACTGAGGATGAAGAAGAAGATGACACTCTGGGGAATTACGTTTCAGACTGATACACATGGCGAAGATGTTGACGCTCGTGCTGCAGATGATGATCAGATTGCTTTTGTCGTATTTGCCTGTCAGAAGACATTTTTTATCTACTATGTGAAATTGTGTTTTCTATGACAACTGAAACCTGATGAACGTGTTGTTTAGTATTTTGCTGTGAGAACATCACTTGTTATGTATGTTCATTAGTGTTTGGTGATTGTATGACGACTAAAACATGATGACATTGTTGTTTAGTTGTACTCATATTTGGCTGTGAAACTTGAATTTGATGACATAGTTTGCTATTGGACTGCAATTTGCTCGATGTCTTCGAATGGGAACAAAGCTAACTCGACAGGGCCTCGGCTAATTTATTTATTTATTACCAAAATGGTCTATGCAATTTATTTATTTATGAGCAAAAGGGGATACCCCCCGATCTTTGTTAATAGAAATCATTAGATATTCGCAACACTATGCCCAGCCTGCTACACAGGTTTCATTCATTACTAATTTCAGCAAAGTGCTCATGTCATAGCCACTGAATACATCATGAGTGCTACATACACTGCAAATAAAGAAACAATCATCCTATAGAGCACATTGATTTTGCCCATGATCTTCACAAGCTCTTTCATCTCCTCATTGCTGTCAAGGCCGTTCAGCAACTGTTGCTTGGCCATGATCAGAGGAACTGCATCTTTAACCTTCTGCTCTGCATCTTTCTCTTCTCCCGTTCCTTCATTTACTTGTCCAACACCCCAACCTGCTGGTATTTGGATTCCTCGGCTAACCAAATAATCAGCATAGTTGCGTTCCCCCACATCAGCAACTTCCCAGAAATACAAATCACACGAATTTTCCCTTTTCTGCATGAATCAAGTTGGAAGATCATCAACCAAACTATTAAAAAATCAGCAACTGAAAGTAGAAAAACAACACTTAAATATATTATTACCCCATGATTCGGGCATTTGTAGAAGACTTGGCTAGGGTTGAGGATTATGGTTGAGACGCGACGGATGACTCTGCGTGATTTGCAGCAGTGGCACCACACCAACGGCAGCGGGTTGCGATGAGCAACCGGCTGTGGTGCATGTGCCGGCGGGGGTGTGATGAGACCCACAGGCGATGGTATGGGTGGCGACTTGGAGCATATCAGGTTGTTGCCTGCTGAAGAGTAGGTGGACGAGCAGCCAGCGGACATGGTTGTTGCGGCCAGAGCTTCTGATGCTAGGCAGAGTAAGTAGAGAAGAGGAGAAGCGAATGTTGGATATGTCAGTTTCATTACTTGTAGAGTAGCATAGCACCATATATAGTAATAGTCTAGGTTTGGATTTGAACCAGCAACATGAGTGCGTCTCTCTTTTTCTAAAACTCAGCAATGTCTCTTTACTGGTACACTAGCTTGTTCTGTATGCCTTCTCAAGTCTTTGATTTTCTTTCTCTTTTTTGTGAGGAAGGAAGGAGGACAAAATTGAGAGTTCCTGGGACTCGAACCCGACACCTCTCAGTTGAAAACCAAGGGTGCTAGTCACTTATGTGGCGAACGTTCCCTGGGAGGAGGACGGCAGATGCACGCATTTTCCTCACAGTTTTAGTTGTGAAGCAAGATCGAACGGTCGCAGTTTCAGGAATGTTATCACGACAAAGAGCCCAGTTTTTATTTTCTTCCTATATATAAAAAAGTATGCAACTTGGTGTCAGCTTAGTCAACAAATGATTGTGCCAACCTTGACCATTGGATTGACATTCAATGTTTGTCATGTTTCTTCAGTCTCTTCTTCCTCCAGCCGCCAAAGCCAAACCAGCGCCGGCGGGACCGCGTACTCCCACCTCCCATGGCTGGTTGTGCTGCCACGCACGCATCATGGCCACATCGCACAATAAAACTCTTCACATCTTCCCCGGCTCATGTTCGTTCCCATCTGAGGCCTCACCATTGTCCTCCGCCTTGGTTCGCTCGCTGCGGCGCCGCCCTCCGGTGTTGTCAACATGGTCAACAACTGACAGGAATAAGGAGGTGACCGTACATGGTGAGGATGGCAGTAGGTACCCAGCAACGCGTGAAGTAATTTTGTTTTTTCGGGACGGAGAAGGGTATCAAATGGGTTGTTCGGGGGTTGTGGCCCGTCTAGCACATGACCAGCCCAGTTTGTTTTTTTCCTTTCTGAAAATGGCTAGCCCAGCTATTTTGTTTTTTGCAGAATAACCAACGTAGGCCTACTTGCTTTTCTACGCCCAGCTGGGCCGAAAATCTTTCAAGACGAGGAGGGATGCACTTTGCCCAGAAAATGGGCTATAAGTAATATTAAATGGGTTGTAAAATGAAAAAAAATACAAAAAATAGGCAATTAGTTCCAAAATACTTTTTTCTTTTGGATTTTGATATTTTAAATTTCATTGTTTTTGTGTGGGTACAATTTCTTTGGATTTAAATTAAGGTATGTTTAGTTTTTAAATTAATTTGAATCTGGCTAGAAATTTCAGGCTGTATGCTGTTTGGGACAAATTTGGAGGATGGCTTGTGGGTCTACTAGGTTGACGTGTACAAAAGGCTTTGTCAACTTAGTCCACAAATGATTCTAGCAGCAGTGATTGTTGGATGTTAATCCAACGGTCGTGCTGCTTCTTTAATATCTGATCTTCTTGCTCCTGTCGCCCAAACCAGCGCCGGTGGGACTGCCTGCTCCTGCCTCCCATGGCCGCCTGTGCTGCCACACAGGCCGCACCGCCCCACCCTACTCCATTGCTGGCCAGGCCATTCCTCTACTCACCCACACCTCCTGTTATTTTCCGAAGATGGTAGCCGGACTAGTAAACCCTCGTACTCCCCACCGCGTGGGCAACCACTATCGAGTCTTCCCCGGCTCCGTGTCGTTCCCTTCCTAGGCCTCGCTGTCGTGCACCGCCCTGGTGCTCTCTGCGCGCCGTGGTCAACGAACGACATCCATCGGACGTGGACTGTACGTGGAGAGGCTGACAGCTGGGTCCACGGCCGCACACAAGGAAATGCCTCCTTATTACATGCAAAATAATGATTCCTCCACCTGACATCTGGGACCCATCGGAAGGGCCTCTGTATTTCGCGAAAAAACGTTCCCCCTGCTGAAAGGTCGGACCCACCAGCTATATCTTCGCATGCAAGGAAGTGCCTCCTTATTACGCACAAAAAATGAATACTCCCCTACTAGCTGGAACCCAGCATAGTGGGAGGCTGACATGTGGGCCTACTAAGTTGACGGGGATGGAGGGCTTTATCAACTTAGTCAATATGAACGATTCTAGCTCTAGTGACCGTACGATGTACATAAAACAGCCGTAGTGCTTCTTCAACCTCTGGTCTTCTTGCTCCAGCCGCCCAAAGCAGCGTCGGTCGTGCCGCCTGCTCCTGCCTCCCGTGGCTGGCTGTGCTGCCTGATAACCCACATGTATAGGGGGTCACAACAGTTTTCGAGTGTAGAGTATTCAACCCAAATTTATTAATTCAACACAAGGGGAGCCAAAGAATATTCTCAAGTATTAACAGTTGAGTTGTCAATTCAACCGCACCTGAAGACTTAATTTCTGCAACAAAGTATTTAGTAGCAAAGTAATATGGAAGTAGCGGTAACGGTGGCAAAAGTAACAATAGTAGTTTTTGTAGTGATTGTAACAGTGGCAACGGAAAAGTAACTAAGCAAAGATCAATATGTGAAAAACTCGTAGGCAATGGATCAGTTATGGATAATTATGTCGGATGTGATTCCTCATGCAACAGTTATAACATGGGGTGACACAGCTAGCTCCAGTTCATCAATGTAATGTAGACATGTATTCCGAATATATTCATACGTGCTTATGTAAAAGAACTTGCATGACATCTTTTATCCTACCGTCCCGTGGCAGCGGGGTCCTATTGGAAACTAAGGGATATTAAGGTATCCTTTTAATAGAGTACCAGACAAAAGCATTAACACTTAGTGAATACATGAATTCCTCAAACTATGGTCATCACCGGGAGTGGTCCAGATTATTTTCACTTCGGGGTAACCGGATCATAACACATAGTAGGTTACCATTAACTTGCAAAATAGGATCAAGAACTCACATATATTCATGAAAACATAATATGTTCCGATCTGAAATCATGGCACTCGGGCCCTAGTGACAAGCATTAAGCATAGAAAAGTCATAGCAACATCAATCTTAGAACATAATGGATACTAGGGATCAAACCCTAACAAAACTAACTCGATTACATGATAAATCTCATCCAACCCATAACCGTCCAGCAAGCCTACAATGGAATTACTCACACACGGTGGTGAGCATCATGAAATTGGTGATGGAGGAAGGTTGATGATGACGATGGTGAAGGATTCCCATCTCCGGAGCCCCGAACAGACTCTAGATCAGCCCTCCCGAGAGAGATTAGGGCTTGGCGGCAGCTCCGTATGGTAAAACACGATGAATCTTTCTCTCTGATTTTTTTCTCTCGGAACGTGAATATATAGAGTTGGAGTTGACGTTGGTGGAGCCATAGGGGGCCCACGAGGCAGGGGGCGCGCCATGCACCCTCGTGGACAGGGTGTGGGCCCCCTGGTGTTGATTCTTTCACCAGTATTTTTTATAAATTCCAAAACGTGTCCCATAAATTTCCAGGTCATTTTGAGAACTTTTATTTCTCCAAAAAATAACACCATGGCAGTTTTGCTGAAAACAGTGTCAGTCCGGGTTAGTTCCATTCAAATCATGCAAGTTAGAGTCCAAAACAAGGTCAAAAGTGTTTGGAAAAGTAGATACGATGGAGACGTATCAACCCCCCCAAGCTTAAACCATTGCTTGTCCTCAAGCAATTCAGTTGAAAAACTGAAAGTGATAAAGAAAAAATTTTATAAACTCTGTTTGATCTTGTTGTTGCAAATATGTAAAGCCAATATTCAAGTTTTCAGCAAAGATTATGAACTAACCATATTCACAATAAAATTTAGGTCTCATGCTTACTCATATCAATGGCATAATCGACTAGCGAGCAATAATAATAAATCTCGGATGACAACACTGTCTCAAAACAATCATAATATGATATAACAAGATGGTATCTCGCTAGACCTTTCTGAGACCGCAAAACATAAATGCAGAGCACCTCTGAAGATCAAGGACTGACTAAACATTGTAATTCATGGGAAAAGAGATCTAGTCATAGTCATACTCAATGTAAATTAATAGTAATGCATGCACATGATAGCGGTGCTCTCCAACTGGTGCTTTTTAATAATAGGATGATGACCCAACATAAAAGTAAATAGCTAGGCCCTTCTAAGAGGGAAGCAAGGATTTGCAGAGGTGCCAGAGCTCGAGTTTTGAAATAGAGATAAATAATATTTTGAGCGGGACACTTTCATTGTCAACATAACTACCAAGAGATCGCGATATCTTCCATGCTACACACATTATAGGCAGTTCCCAAACAAAATGGTAAAGTTTATAATCCCCCACCACCAAAAAACATCAATCCATGGCTTGTCCGGAACAACGAGTGCCTTGTATGTTACAGCGATCCTCAAGATACCCGACTTGAAGACCGGAAACTTAAAGGGGCTCCTCGGATACCCGACGTGTGCCTTGTCCGGAATAAAAATAAACAAGGCATTGATAAAGGCCGGAAACTTAAAGGGGCTCCTCGGATACCCGACGTGTAAACTTGTCGAATGCATTTCGGCGATCCTCAAGATCAAAGATAAAGAAGATTTGTTGAATCAGTTTTCAAGACCGGTAACTGAAGATGAAGAACAGTTCCGAAGAATCGAGGAGCGTCCCTAACTTGAAGACCGGTTCAGGGGGCTACTGACGGTGTCCTGGACTAGGGGGTACTCACCACGTCATCTCCTGATCTATTAGATTGGGCCGAGGACCCCCATGGCCGTATACTCATGGGCCAGTTCGGACGGCTACCGCATACAAGGAAGATTCCACAAGACTTGGCGATCAAGACAAGGACTTCTCCCCACCGGCGTATCCGGCTAGGACTCTTGTTATCCTAGGCCTCCGATGCAATATATAAACCGAGGCCAGGCTAGTCGATATTTCATTATACAACAATCATACCATAGGCTAGCTTCTAGGGTTTAGCCTCCTTGATCTCGTGGTAGATCTACTCTTGTACTAACCATATCATCAATATTAATCAAGCAGGACGTAGGGTTTTACCTCCATCTAGAGGGCCTGAACCTGGGTAAAACATCATGTTCCCTGCCTCCTGTTACCATCCGGCCTAGACGCACAGTTCGGGACCCACTACCCGAGATCCGCCGGTTTTGACACCGACATTGGTGCTTTCATTGAGAGTTCCGCTGTGTGATCGACAAAAGGATCGATGGCTCGCCTGCAGATCAACTGCGACTTCGGCATCTTCGTCACCAGCTCGACTGGTCACCTTGGTTCGACCAAGAATTGCACCCCGTGTTTGGATCACCATGTCCGGACGAGGGCCTTCATCAAACATCAACTCCGATCTCTATCAAGATCATGGAGGAATCATCTATGGAGCTCGGGGGCTCAACGTCAACATTGCCCTCAAGCGACCGTGCTGTTTTTCTGGACAGCGAACTCGTATCTGCCACCACCACCTCCTCGAGTCTCGCTTTGACGATCGCTTTGGTGGAATTGTGCGGAATTGAGTCTACAACAACCCTGGAAAATTTCGTCGAGTTCTGATGGAGGAATCTCTGGCAATCCACGATATACCGGAGCCCTGTCAAATCTGGATGGGAATTTGGATGAGTTTAGGGCATGGTGTCCAGCTTCTAGCTCGGACGTCCTTTGGAAGATCCAACCGTTGATCGGCTGCAGAATTCCTATATCTACCACCTCTCAAAATTTCGGCTCGATCCGACCGTCCAAACTCCGGGAACCTTCCGATTAGTGCATCACTTTTCGGATCTGTTTTCTGCGCGAAAACGAATCCGACCCGAGTTCGTCTTTTTTATGAACAGGATTTCGGACATCCCTTTTGAAGGAAGTTTTGTATGGGGTATTGTGTTTCATTCCCGAACACATCCCACTAAGTTTAAGATCTTTTGAACATGATCTTCAACATCATGCTGGTGTCAAATCAGTCCAGCAATATTACTCCACGGCTGCCGACCTGCGCTAGACACGTCGTCACTTTAGCTGACCTCAACTTCTTCGGATCATCATCTCGGCAAGCCGAACAAGAGTCCGTCATCGCGAAGGATAAATCATCATCAACATCGCCGCCCCACGGATTACACAGAGCGGGCATACCGGCATCGCTGCACGGTCGCTTCATCAAGCCGACATCAACCACGTCACGACCTGCATCGACAGGGCCGCACTATTGCTTCTTCAAGCTGGTGTCTGTCACGCCGACCTGCTTCGACTCATCGGCTGATGTCGAGGCTTCGACATCTTGGCTAGACCGGGGGCTTCGCCATCTCTTCATCAACCTACTCCAGACACTTCGGCGACACTAACCGACCAGCTCCGTCACGTTAGCTGGGCCGAGGGCTTTGCCTCGGCGAATCAACCTTTACCAGCATTGCCATGCCGTCGTTTTATCGCCCATCAGGCAATGGGTGTGCGGAGCGAGTCCCAATTTTGGGAATCACCTTCCTTCAGATTGCTACAACAAATAAACCAGGTGCTATTAATCCCAGTATTTTTTGCTTGTTTGGGTTCACTCTTCCCAAGGAATTATTACTCTGGTTTGTCCATGATATGTACACAGGTCTATCAAATGGTTACCGCATTAATGACGGTCGTGTGGTGGTTCGATCAGTTTCCGTACATAGTCCGACGAACGCCGCATCCAAAGCTCGGACCGACCTGTGAATTCAGGCTTTGCCACGCCTTTACTACATCACGCCGACGCCCTGCATCGACATTGACTGTGGCGCCAGGCCATATTTCTTTTATTCCTCACTTTTCATAAATTATTTATTATGCAACACATTTTTTTTAATTATCATTATTACTATTATCTCCGATTTGCACTATTTTTTGTGCACAGGAAAATGATCCGAGGACTTCGGCATCACTCTGTCGGTCTGCATTGATCGTGCTATGTCACCACTTCGGCGTGTCAAGCTCTCCGCTCCGCCACCTCGGGACCGGCTTGAGGGATGGAACCTTGCCCCGCATCAAGCTCGGACCGCGTCATCAATACCGAACACATTAACCAGCTAAGTCGCTTTCATGCTCAAAGCTTTAATTTCTAACTTGTGTTCGGTTCGACCAAGCATTATACTTTTTTGGAAAAAAGTTGCTTGTAAAAAATTTCCTTGTCCAAACTTTGTTTGTGACACACAAATTCAAGGACCCAATTCACTTGGGGGCTTCATTTATGAAGCTTTTCCTCTTGCATATGATTATACTTGTACGGCTTCGTTCCTTGTTCATGTATTATGCCACAATATGCACCATATTGACTTAAGCGATTTGCAAGCTGGGTTGCCTCGCTCCTGTGTTTACCCCTACGTTCCCGATTGTTCGGCTAGGGAGTAAAGGGAGCACCTCTGCGATTGTCACGATCGGGTCAACCGAGCCGGACCTCAGACTAGGTGAAGCCAAAAGCTAGCGCTCTTATAGTTTTCAATGATGGTCGGCACACAACGGAACTCATGAGTACAAAAAATCTATTGCACAAGTCTCATAATAACAATGAGCACCGAAGAAAGGTATCGGTGGGGGTACTATTTTCTTCGAAGATGCTTCTTACACTTCACGGTAATATAGCATAAGTTCCCTGAGCGCGCTTTGTCTGTTACAGCCTTATGGCCTGATTGCCTGGTTATTGGAAACACCGTCGATATTCTCGACCGATGGAGTACATAACACTTTTCGGTCCTTGACCGAAGAGGGAGAAGCTGACGGTCGGTTAAGACGCGTTTAAAGTTCGGTTGAACATAGATATGATATAAGTACTTCGGTACATGCAATCATTCTTCTACCCAAGTCACTTGGGGGCTCTTAAGTTTATTTGAGCCGTTTTATAATAAGTGTTCTTCTTCTTAGTCGTTGCAAAGTTTTATTATTATTTATCACTCCTTTTTCGACACGAGTGTGCGGCCACTAGCCGGGGAGCCCAATTTCTCTCTCAAAGCCGCTAGAGTTTAGTTTGCTAAACTAGCCTGATGAGAAGTACTCCGCCCTCAAGATAGGAGGTTGAAGCCGTAGGCTGACCTGCTCGAAGTCTTGAGATAGGATGTATCATGTTAAAGCACGACAGAAGCACTTCTTTTTTCTCAGACCAATTTTCGGATTGGCACCGAACACTTGATCTTTTTCGGACGTCATGTTTTTACTGACGTTTCTTGGTTTTCCAAGCTTTTTGGCACTTTTAAACTATTTGTGCTTTTCCAGCATTAGTTTCGCAGTGCAACGCCGGACACCCTTAGGGATTCGGTGAAAACATTCTCAGATATTGCTATATATGCATCGGTTTCGAATTGTGTCTTCGGTCAATAGTTGGGTTGCCCGGCTCCTGCACTTGCTTCCTACGTTCCGTTTTGTTCGGCTAGGCGTGCAAAGGGAGAACCACTGCGATTGTGCTTCCAGCTCACATTGTTAAGCACCTTAGTGGAGAAAGCCGAAAACTGTCTTTCACAATAAGCGTAAACTGGTCAGCGATCCGATGACTATGACGGGCCATTCATAACATTGGCCGAAGTGTTTACAGCTTGACCTCGACTGTCGGCGAACACTACCGGGGGCTATTAACTGGCCTCCCAAACTAAATCCTCGATATTTTGCTCTTACATTCGAGCTGAGGTTTCATGATCATGCTTAGCATGACAACCCAAAGAAAGGAACCGATAGCGGGACTATTTTCTTTGGAATACATTTCTTCTGTTAAACAGTAATATAACATATCTCTCTGCGTACCTTTGTTTATAAAACCGTGTGGCCAGATTGCCTTGTTTGTCGTAAATCTTTGCCCTCGTAAAGGCTTTATAAAGTAGGACAAACACTCCTCGGCTATTGGCCAAGGAGGTGGAAGCCGATGGTCGGTCAACAAAGTTTTGTACAATGCGGATCCGAGCATTAATGACGTAAAGTACTTGGATACATAGAGTCATTACACATAATTTGTGACTTTACTATGCATATTGATCCTTAATTCGGCCACCCGTGCCCGCATTAAGGCTCGGGGGCTACTGGTCTTCGGGCTTATTATTTACAAATATTAAAGGGGCACATCGATCCCCTGATCTCGTGTTGCCACCCGACCAGTGTCTCGGGGGCTACTGCATTGCTTGTCCAATGCAGAAAATTTTATGTGCAATATAGTTTCCGAGGAGATTTTGATCCTCAGGTTGGTCGGCCGCACCCAACCTGAGTCTTGAGGACTGAGCACGCCGTTTTTGTGTCCCGAAGTATTCTGCCGAGCTAGGACTTGATCCTCAGTCCGATTTTGCAAATCAACCTGAGTCTCAGCGGCTACTGGGATCGGCGGTCTTATGTCATCCTTCATGTGCATCTCGGGTTTTAGACCGATACACACCTTGAGGGCTACTGGCTATATATCTCGGCAGAGAATAAATTTCACCAATAAAAAATATTGACAAAAAATCGGCCCATAGTCGGGGTGGTGCACCACCTCGGAAGCAGTCCGGCATAAAGCTCGAGCGCTAGTGGCTGGCTCCATAGAGGGCATTTCCGGCATTAAGCTCGGCTAAACTCCTTCAACTTTTTTGAACCAAGGTGATATGACATCTCGGATATAGTCCGGCATTGGAGCCTGGACACAGTCCGGCGTTGGAGCTCGGATATATTTCGGTGTTGGAGCTCGGATATACAGTCCGGCGTTGGAGCTCAGGTACATAGTCCGGCATTGGAGCTCGGATACATTCCGACGCTAGAGCTGGGAAGCGGTCCGGCGTTGGTGCTCGGCTGCAAAAGATACCTCGAATGCAGTCCGGCGTTGGAGCTCGGACGCAAGAGGACCCTGCCTCCCGAGAACAACTTCAAACCCGAGGTGTGGCATAAAAATAAACAAGGCATTGATAAAGGCCGGAAACTTAAAGGGGCTCCTCGGATACCCGACGTGTAAACTCGTCGAATGCATTTCGGCGATCCTCAAGATCGAAGATAAAGAAGATTTGTTGAACCAGTTTTCAAGACCGGCAACTGAAGATGAAGAACAGTTCGGAAGAATCGAGGAGTGTCCCTAACTTGAAGACCGGTTCAGGGGGCTACTGACGGTGTCCTGGACTAGGGGGTACTCACCACGTCGTCTCCCGATCTATTAGATTGGGCCGGGGACCCTCGTGGCCGTATAGTCATGGGCCAGTTCGGACGGCTACCGCATACAAGGAAGATTCCACAAGACTTGGCGATCAAGACAAGGACTTCTCCCCACCGGCGTATTCGGCTAGGACTCTTGTTATCCTAGGCCTCCGATGCATTATATAAACCGAGGCCAGGCTAGTCAATATTTCATTATACAACAATCATACCATAGGCTAGCTTCTAGGGTTTAGCCTCCTTGATCTCGTGGTAGATCTACTCTTGTACTACCCATATCATCAATATTAATCAAGCAGGACGTAGGGTTTTACCTCCATCAAGAGGGCCCAAACCTGGGTAAAACATCATGTTCCCTGCCTCCTGTTACCATCCGGCCTAGACGCACAGTTTGGGACCCACTACCTGAGATCCGCCGGTTTTGACACCGACAGTGGTCTTCTCCTCTCGACCCCAAAAGTAAAGAAATGAAACTATTTACACGAGGAAGCTCCCAACAAGCAAAAGAAGAATGAGAAATCTTTTTGGGTTTTCTTTTAATTACTACTACTATAAGCATGGAAAGTAAACTAGCTAAAAGCTACAACTAATTTTTTGGGTTTTATTAAGGTTTTTCAAACACACAAGAAGAAGGCTTAAAAAGAAATTGAACTAGCATGGATAGTAGAATGAAAAAGTATGAGCACTGACAACTAGAATGAGTGTGTGAACATGAATGTAATGTCGGTGAGAGATACGTACTCCCCCAAGCTTAGGCTTTTGACCTAAGTTGGTCAATGGCCACTGATCGAAGTTATTCTCTCCGGTGTACTGAGGAGGGTCCTCAGGCTACCACTGGTTAGCGATCTTCTCCGGATCCCACTGATTAACAGACTGACAATAAGGATCAAGTGGTGGCTCCGGCTCAGGCTCTGGGACTTGTGTCAGCCTGTAGTACACATAAATGGACTCGGGTAAGATGAGGTATGTGCCTGAAAGTATGTTAAACAGAGAGGGTGCAGGCAAGGTAATAATCTCATGGTATGTTTTATCAAATATCAATTTATACTTAAGCATCTTCATCTTATCTTTAACAATAAAATCATTTGCTACCATACTCTTATAATCTAGAAAAATAGGGGGCAGCAACTTTTCCTCTTTCTCATAATGCCTAATAGGTATCTCAAAGTGTTCAGCAAGGCGTGAAGCAAAGAAGCCTCCGAAGATGGGACCTTTGTTCGGTTCAGATTTAATGGTTTAGCAACAATAGCGCCTAAGCTGAAAGTGATATCACTAAACAAAGCATGGCGCAAAATGACAACATCAGGAGCACTAAGATTTCCACTATTCCCGCGACCAATTAAGCATCTACTAGCAAATATCGCAAAGTAACAAAGAACAGGAAAATGTATACTGGTAATTCTTGCATCGGAAATTTTCCCAGTTTCTCATATGGCAATTCTATCAATAAACCCACCCACATCGCTACGATGTGGTTCCTCGATACTGCCCTCAAAGGGTATCTTGCAGAATCGACAAAAATCAAGAAGTGACATCTCCTTAACCTCATCATATAAGTGAAACTCCACTGAAGGTTGTGATTTCTTAGCATGGAAATAAAAAAATTACATGAAAATATTAGTGAGTAGAAGGTATTGTTCACGCTGGTCGCGGAGGAAGTCGATGAGGCCTGCATTGTCAGCCATATAATAAAAGTCCTCGTCAATCCCGGCTGCTCTCAAGAACTGATCACATGGCCACTTGCACGGTCGAACCTCCGCAGTGCGAGGAAGATTGTATTTGGGCTTTTTATTCTCCTCATTCTTATTATCCTTCGAGCTTTGGCTCGAGGAGCCTCTCAATAATCTCTTCAACATTTTCTCCCTCTGAAAATTTGTGAAATTTTTAGTGACTCAAAATAAAAGTGAACCAAACTCTACAAGATTGATAGCAACTACTCCTACAAGTGCCTAGAGGCCATATCATGCATTAAACTACTTTGGACCATATAAATTTGACATGCAAGCTCAAGAACAGGGTCATCTAAGTAGCAAAATTTTGCAATAAATAAAGCACTAGAACAAAAACTAATGGGACCATTGGAGCAGTCACATACCGAAGAACAATCCCCCAAAGCAGTTTTGTGCATGAAGCTTTGAGCAAGGAGATCGAAAACGGCAGCAAGATGAGCTAGAACACGGGTTTGAGCTATGGGATAATTTTTTCTGGAGGAAGACGAGGTGTGTGGGTGCTGGAATAAGTTGAGGGGGCCACGTAGGGACCACGAGGCAGGGGGCGCACCCTGGATCCTCGTGGCCAGGTGGTGTGCCCCCAGGTGTGTTCTCAGTGCCAATAATTCTTAAATATTCTACAAAAAATCATATATCATTTTCAGGACATTTGGAGAACTTTTATTTTTGGGGTATTTTTTATTGCAACGATAATTCAGAAAACAGATAGAAACTACTATTTTTGCTTTATTTAATCTAAATAATAGAAAGGAAAAGGAGGGTACAGAGAGTTGTTCTTTCTAACTTCATCCATCTCATGCTCATCAAAAGGAATCCACTAACAAGGTTGATCAAGTCTTGTTAACAAACTCTTTCCGAATAACATGAAACCGGAGAATTTTCGGATAACACTAATTACCTCAACGGGGATATGCATGTCCCCAACAATAAGAATATCATATTTCTTCTTGACAGTAGGGAGAGGAAATTCAAAACCTCCAATAGTTATCGTTGAAATTTTTCCAATAGAATTGATATTGTTGACTTGAGGTTGTTTCCTCGGAAAGTGTACCATATGCTCATTACCATTAACATGAAAAGTGACACTGCCTTTGTTGCAATCAATAACAGCCCCTAGAGTATTCAAAAAGGGTCTACCAAGAATAATAGACATAGTATCGTCCTTGGGAATATCAAGAATAACAAAGTCTGTTAAAATAGTAACGTTTGCAACCACAACGGGCACATCCTCACAAATACCGACATGTATAGCAGTTGATTTATCGGCCATTTGCAAAGATATTTCAGTAGGTGTCAACTTATTCAAATCAAGTCTACGATATAAAGAGAGAGACATAACACTAACACCGGCTCCAAGATCACATAAAGCAGTTTTAACATAGTTTCTTTTAATGGAGCATGGTATAGTTGGTACTCCGGGATCTCCTAATTTCTTAGGTATTCCACCTTTGAAAGTAGAATTGGCAAGCATGCTGTAAATTTAATCTTCCGGTATCTTTCTTTTATTTGTAACAATATGTTTCGTATACTTAGCATAAGGATTCATTTTAAGCATATCAGTCAAACACATACACAAAAACATAGGTCTAAACATTTCAACAAAGCGCTCAAAATCCTCATCATCCTTTTTCTAGGATGGTTTAGGAGGGAAAGGCATGGGTTTCTGAACCCATGGTTCTCTTTCGTTACCGTGCTTCCTAGCAACAATGTCTCTCTTATCATAACGTTGATTCTTTGATTGTGGGTTATCAAGATCAACAGCAGGTTCCATCTCTACGTCATTGTTATTGCTAGGTTGAGCATCAACATGAACATCATCATTAACATCATCACTAGGTTCATGTTCATTACCAGATTGTGTTTCAGCACTAGAAATAGAAATATCATTCGGATTCTCAGGTGTGTCAACAACAGGTTCACTAGAAGCATGCAAAGTCCTATCATTTTTCGTTTTCTTCCTCTTAGAAGGACTAGGGACATCAACATTAGTTCTCTGAGAATCTTGCTCTACTCTCTTAGGGTGGCCCTCGGGATACAGAGGTTCTTAAGTCATTTTACCCCCTCTATTCACAACTCTAACAGCATTATCATTTTTCTTATTATTTAATTCATTGAGCTCTCATCTTGTGCTTTAAGCACTGGTTCTACTTGAGTGGTAACCATAGAAGCATGTCTACTAATATGTTTAAGTTCACCTTTAACTCTAGACATATAATCACTCAAGTGTTCAAGCATATCAGCATTATGTTTCAATTATCTACCAACATAAGCATTGAAGGTTTCTTGTTTAACAATAAAATTATCAAACTCATCCAAGCATTGGCTAGCAGACTTATTACGAGGAATATCACCTTCATCAAATCTATAGAGAGAATTTACCTTTACTACCTGTGTAGGGTTATCAAGACCATGTATTTCTTCAATAGGTGGTAAATTTTTAACATCTTTAGCTTTAATACCCTTTTCTTTCACATATTTCTTTGCCTCTTGCATATCTTCAGGACTGAGAAATAGAATACCCCTTTTCTTTAGAGTTGGCTTAGGAGTTTGTTCAGGAAGTGTCCAATCATTATTGTCGGTGTCAAAACCGGCGGATCTCGGGTAGGGGGTCCCGAACTGTGCGTCTAGGAGGATGGTAACAGGAGACAGGGGCATGATGTTTTACCCAGGTTCGGGCCCTCTTGATGGAGGTAATACCATACGTCCTGCTTGATTGTTTTTGATAATATGAGTAGTACAAGAGTTGATCTACCACGAGATCGAAGAGGCTAAACCCTAGAAGCTAGCATATGGTATGATTGTTGTTCTTGGTCCTATGGACTAAACCCTCTAGTTTATATAGACACCGGAGGGGGTTAGGGTTACACAGAGTCGGTTACAAGGAAGGAGATCTACATATCCGTTTTGCCAAGCTTGTCTTCCACGCCAAGGAGAGTCCCATCCGAACACGAGATGAAGTCTTCAATCTTGTATCTTCATAGTCCAACAGTCTGGCCAAAGGATATAATCCGGCTGTCTGGATACCCCCTAATCCAGGACTCCCTCAGTAGCCCCTGAACCAGGCTTCAATGATGATGAGTCCGGCGCGCAGATTGTCTTTGGCATTGCAAGGCGGGTTCCTCCTCCGAATACTTCCTAGAAGATTTTGAACACGAGGATCGTGTCCGGCTCTTCAAAACAAGTTCCACATACAACCGTAGAGAGAATAATATTTCCACAAATCTAATATGCCGATGTGTTTCGCAGTGCCACATCACACCATAGCCAGGTCACCATTCGAATCGTCTTTCACAACCAAACTTAGCGTGTTTCGCGAGGCAGTTTCCTTGGCACGTCTTGTCAAAGCAGAGATCGTGTCCCCTTATTACGGGATTCCCATCAATACGGATGTGGGTAACCCAATCGCGCCATCAATTACAGCGCTTGGGGGATAAGCGAGTTTTACCAGGCTGGTGGGGGCGCATAGTTTTCGTCCGCCCTTATAAAGGGATAAGGGTTCACCTTTTTCTTCCCACGCCTTCTTCCTCCTAGCTCACCCATTCTCGCCCACTCGAGCTCCATCGCCCAAGTCCACATCCTTCTCCTCAACTCTCTCCAAACGTGTCCGGAGCGGGAGGCAAGTGGATGGTCTCCTCCGTCACAGAGGGAGACATGAAAAAGCTACGCGGGGCCGGATACTTAGCCGCGGATATCGCGCACCGGCTGCCAGCCACGGGGCAGATCGTCCCTACCCCGGAACCTTACGAAATGGTGGTTTTCCTAACCCACTTCGTCTGCGGACTGGGGTTTCCCCTCCATCCATTCGTCTGTGGCCTTATGTTCTATTATGGGCTGGACTTCCATGATCTGACCCCGAATTTCATCCTCAACATCTCGGCGTTCATTGTTGTGTGCGAGGCTTTCCTCCGCGTCCGGACCCACTTCGGCCTGTGGCTGAAGACCTTCAATGTCAAACCGAAGGTAGTAGGCGGCCAACAAGCGGAATGCGGCAGCCCATGGTGGGCAAAATGCCCAACGTTACATGGCTCGAGGGCTCCTACGTGGAGACCATAAAGGGGTGGCAATCGGGGTGGTTCTACATCACCGAGCCGCGCGACACCAACTGGGTGGCGGCCCCCTGAGTTTCGATCCAGAATCCCCACTCGGCTTACTTCCTGGAAGGAGAAGGGCCTGTCCTGGGGCTCATTGGTGGAGCTGGACGGACTCCAGAAGTGTATCCGGAACATGATAGGCAAGAAACTCAAGCTTGTCAACATAGTCCAGGTCATGCTCTTCCGCTGGATCCTCTTGTGTCAACAACGGGCTTTCAACTTATGGGAGTTCGACCTGGCCCAGCACTAGACTCTACGCGAGTTCTTCGACACGAAGCATAAGGGCGTCTGGAAGGTGCTGTTCAAGGGCGCCGAGGTCCCCCTCCCCTTACCGAGGACCGCGGGCTAAGCACGACGCGCCCTGCGAATCTGGTAAGTTCTGTACATCTCGTAGGGTATTTATTTTCCATAGTTTAACCATGTGCGGGTTCTGGGCTCCCATGCCTTTGACAGGGCTGGGTGGAGACATCGGAGCAGATTGACTGCCCGGCCCCTCTGCCCGAAGACCCTGCAAATGCTCTCCTGACGGAGATGCGGACCCCAGCTCCTTATGAGGTGCCGGAGAAGAAGATCAAGAAGAAGGCCACGGGAACCCAAAAGAGTTCCTGGCGCCAGGTGGTATCGGACTCATCGTCTGATAACTCCGAGGCGCCAGGTGGTATCGGAAGATGAAGATTCCCCCCCTCCAGCCGGGAGAGACAAGAAAAGGAAGGCCGCCCCAACCGAGGAGGCCAAAGGGTCCAAGAAGGGAAGGACTCTCCTTCCAGACTGTTCCACCGCCGCCGCCGACAGTGAAGATGAGTGGTTACTCAGGGCCAAGCCCCTGGCGAAGTCGTAAGTATTCGGATACCAGAGTAACTCATAGCATACTTTTATTGCACTACTTTTCCCAATGCCGAATGTGATCATGCAGTCCGCCCCGAGCCCGTATGGACGTATCCTCGTCGGGCGGTTCCTTGGACTCGTTGGATATGAATAGTGAGTCACTTCCAACCGCCTCCTCTCCCGTCCTATGGACAATGTCGAGGTATTGTCTCAAGGGGCACCGAGCCAGGGGAGATAGTCCTGGAGGCGCCTCAAGGCGACCTTCCGGACTCCAGGCGCAAAGGGAGAAAGACTCCCAAGGGCTCCAAGTTCCGCCCTCAGCCGAACACCGTGCCAGAACCTCCAGTGGTTCCGGACTCCGGCAGGAGGCCCCCTTCCAAGAGGGGCAAGCCACCCGTGCCGGTGACCTCTGTCCATCCAGAGGCACCGGACAACCTGCTGGGGGTGCTTCGCGGCGCTTCCATCAACGAAGAGCACCGCACTATTATGAGTGCGGTGATCAAGAAGGTTCAGTCCGCCAAGTGCAGACTGACTAAAGCATGTGCCATCCTTCTAACAAGCTTTGAGGTAAGTATTTAAAATATAGGAAAATATTACCGCATAGACAGTAGCCCCTGTTGCTCTATTTGGTGTTCACAAAGAAAAGACGAATAGAGGATCAAATAATATCTGCAGGAGTCTAATGTAAGTATGTCTGTATGCGTATGCAGGCTTTGCTGATGACCTCTGCTGCACTGACTGCGGAGGTCGCCGCACTGAAGCAGAACCTCGAGCGGTCCGAGAAAGAGCTCGGCCTTGCCAAGAGGCAGCTCGAGGAGAACAAAGGTAAGTAATACCTTGTCTATATATATATATAAGATGTGGTTGCAAAATGATAGGATCATCATGGATGTGCCAGGGGCCACGACCGAAGTGGAGACCATGAAGCAAGCGTTGTCCGAGGCTGAAAACAAAGTGGCCAAGGAGCGCACCGAGCGGGAGAAACAGGAGGCACGGGTGGGCGATGTGCAGCAAGAGCTCCAGGCTCTCGTGAAGAAGCACGAGACTTTGGAGCTTGACTCGAAGATGCGAGAGTCCGAGCTTGCCGCGGACCTCAAGAGCACAAAGTGTGCCAAGGCTGAAGCCCAAAAGGCCCTCCAGGAAATTGAGGCGATGAGTAAGATAGCAGTGGGTAAGGCATTCATTATGAAAAGCAAGCATGTGAAAGTAAATTACTTGTTACTTACCCGAGTCCGGAGCTCTCCAGGAGCATTCGTAGATTTGCCCCGCAGCGTGTCAGATGCCGCAAAGTACTACCAAGCCGAGGAGGGAAGCTCGACGGAGAAGTTGTTCTGGTCTCAGTATACTGGGACCGAACACCCGATGCATGTGAGCGACCAGCTGAAGCAACTGGTCGAGCTGCACAAGGCGGCCGAACAGGCCATGAGGGGCCTTATAGTCCGGATGTGGCCTGGCGACTCCATTCCCAACAGCTACTTCGTCCTGGTGAGGCCGCTTGTGGATGCCTGCCCACGGCTGGAAGTCATAAAGCGGTCTGTCTGCATCAAAGGTGCACGCCGGGCTTTTGCCCGTGCGAAGGTGCACTGGGCCAAGATGGACGCCGAGAAGCTGGTGAAGGAGGGTCCGCCGCAGGGCAAGGAGCATCGCCACCCTGAAATGTATTATGAGGATGTCCTGAAGGGTGCCCGTCTTGTGGTGGACGACTGTGCGAAGGATGTAATTTTTGAATGAACTTGCTTGTGTGATCTTGTATTATGAAAACTTGTTCATGTGCGCTATGCAACGCTTGTTTGAATTTAAAATATTACCTTCTGTGCGGCTGTTTATCAAATCTGAGAGATGGCCAGTCGTCGGCTTCTGCCCCCATGCCACGAGTGCTAGGGTGTTCGGGATATATTTGAGCACTCTTTTTCCCATTGTTGGGTCCTTCGAGGGAGGTGCTCAGCGCAATGAACAAGGCAATCAGACTATAATGCTTTATCACTCTCACTTAGCCATAGAAGTCTACAATTTTAAATTTTGGCGAAGCCCCTAGTATTCGGAAGGTCGAATTCAGGGCGCTATACACGCCTAAGCCAGACAAAGCCGACTCCTCGCCCTAAGCAGCACAAATCTTTAGGGACTCGAGACCTCTTGAACACCGACTAGCTCTCGCCTTATCATGACAGTCAGTTTTAGCTTTCTCTACAGAGGTGCTTGCCCAGATGAACCGGGGCACAATCGCAGTAGTTCTCCCAGTGCTACATTAGCCGATATATAGGAATGTAAGGTACCAAAACATGGGAGCCGGGCAAACCCAACTATTGACCCAAGACATGATTCGGAGCTGATGCATATAATGCTATAAGTTCACGGTGCCGCACTGTCGAAAGTGTTCGGACTTCTCACACCGTATTATGGGGTACGCTTAAGCCCCTGGCATATTGGCCGTACCAGAGTGTACGGGTGTTGAATGTCGTGAATGAACATATATATAGAAAAGAATAGAGAATGCAGTAATAGTCTAGTGCTATGCATTGTTTATTCAAAAAGGTGCGTCGAAGCAGAATGATACAAGTAGTGCGATCAGCAAAAGGTAGGACTATTTGACATGTCCCCACCAAGGGCAAGCTGAGGAATGGTATTTAAAGCAGGTATTTCACTCGTTATCAGAGACCACCTGGGAATTCTATGGTGCGACGTACCTTTCTGCCTCCTTGGTTGTTGTATCATGTGTCCGGCAATTGTATTGCCGGACGGGGTTTCCAGAGAGTAAAGTCCTGAAAGAGAGAAAAAATAACAAAGCGGGAAGCCCCTAGTGCGGTTGAGCCACGTTTTGGGGCGTGCCGTAGTCGTGCCCCCCACCTATGCCCATGGTATTTTCAATGCATAATTATGTACGTGTGGCACGAATTTCGCCGTTTGGCTGGGACTGGGGTGGGGGCCGCATTACTATGCGAGCTCGGAACGTGCCAGGCGGTCTTGTTGCAGATTATTTCAGGCGCGCTTGATGGTGTCCGAGTGTTTAATCGCCGAACTGGTGGATTGCCTGAAGAGGCTGCTTTGTGCTTCTGCTGCGAGGCCGCAGTGTGCTCCTCCGTGCGGAGAGACTACTCTGTGTTTCCATTGACTGTGATGACCCCCCGAGGTCCTGGCATCTTGAGCTTGAGGTATGCATAATGTGGTACCGCATTGAATCTCGCAAATGCGGTTCGCCCGAGCAGTGCGTGATAGCCACTGCGGAACGGGACTATATCGAAGATTAACTCCTCGCTTCGGAAGTTATCCGGGGATCCAAAGACCACTTCCAGTGTGACTGAGCCTGTGCAATGGGCCTCTACACCTGGTATGACGCCTTTGAAGGTCGTTTTTGTGGGTTTGATCCTTGAGGGATCTATACCCATTTTGCGCATTGTGTCCTGATAAAGCAGGTTCGGGATGCTGCCGCCATCCATAAGGACTCGAGTGAGGTGAAATCCATCGATGATTGTGTCTAGGACCAGTGCGGCGGATCCTCCATGACGTATACTAGTGGGGTGGACCCCGCGATCGAAGGTGATCGAATAGGAGGACCATGGGTTGAACTTTGGGGCGACTGGCTCCAACGCATATACGTCCCTTAGCGCACGCTTCCGCTCCCTCTTGAGGATGTGGGTTGCGTATATCATTCTCATCGTCCGCACTTGTGGGGGGAACCTCTTCTGTCCTCCGGTGTTCGGCGGCCGGGGCTCCTCCTCGTCATCGCTATGTAACCCCTTATCTTTGTTTTCGGCATTTAACTTGCCGGCCTGCTTGAACACCCAACATTCCCTGTTGGTGTGGTTGGTTGGCTTGTCGGGGGTGCCGTGTATTTGACACGAGCGATCGAGTATACGGTCCAAACTGGACGGGCCCGGAGTACTTCTTTTGAATGGCTTTTTCCGCTGACGGGGTTTAGAGCCTCTGAATCCGGCATTGACTGTCGTATCCTCGGTATTGTCGCTGTTGATGCAGCGCTTGTGTTTGTTGCGACGTGACCTACCATTGCTATCCTTGGTATCCGAAGTACCATGGTTCTTTGATATATTATTGCTGTGAGCCAGCCAGCTGTCCTCTCCCGCGCAAAAGCAGGTCATGAGTGGCGTGAGGGCTGCCCTAGATTTCGGCTTTTCCTGGCCATGGTGTCGGGCGAGCCACTCGTCGCAGATGTTGTGCTTAAAAGCTGCTAGGGCCTCTGCATCCGGACAGTCTACGATTTGATTTTTCTTTGTCAGGAACCATGTCCAGAATTGCCTGGCCAATTCCTCTGGTTGCTGAATTATGTGGCTCAAGTCATCGGCATCTGGTGGTCGCACATAAGTGCCCTGGAAGTTGTCGAGGAATGCGGCTTCCAGATCTTCCCAACAGCCAATGGATTCTGCTGGCAGGCTGTTGAGCCAATGCCGAGCTGGTCCTTTGAGCTTGAGTGGGAGGTATTTGATGGCGTGTAGATCGTCACCGCAGGCCATGTGGATGTGCAGGAGGAAGTCCTCGATCCATACCGCAGGATCTGTTGTATCGTCGTATGATTCCATATTTACGGGTTTGAAACCCTCTGGGATTTGGTGATCCATTACTTCGATTGTGAAGCATAGGGGGTGTGCGGCGCCTCTGTACTGGGCTATGTCGCGATGCAGCTCAAATGAGTCTTGTCCGCTGTGTTCGGCCCGGCCGGATTTACTTTTACTATATCCGGCGTGACGTTTATCGTCTCGCGCAGTAGCGCGCCCTAGTGATCCGTAGATCGATCTTGCGTGTTTTGCTTTGTCCTCCAATATGTCTCGCAGGTCTAGCGTGTTTCCCCGTGCCTTGACATTTTTATTTGAGTGGTATCGGGGTGCAGGCTGAGCTTTTGGCTAAAATGCCTCTCTGTCGCGGCCATGAGGTGGCCGATCAGCTGTGTCATACGCTGGAGATGTAGGTTTTAATGCTTCCTCCTCCAGTCAGGGTAGCAACCTGCGCTTTGGGTAACTCTTGGAGGGGCGTTCGGGTTCATATTCCTCGGCTGCAAGGACTTAAGTCCATCTGTCAGCTAGCAAATCTTGATCAGCTTGAAGCTGTTGTTACTTTTTCTTAAGGCTATTTGCCGTGGCTATAAGCCGGCGCTTGAAGCGCTCTTGCTCGACAGGATCCTCAGGCACGACAAATTCGTCATCGTCGAGGATTGCCTCGTCTTCGGAGGGAGGCATGTAATTATCATCCTCCGCCTCTCCATCTGCCGCTCTCTCGGGAGGGCTGGCTTCTCCATCCTCCTGCTCTAAATCTTGCTGGAGGGGATTGTCGTCATCTTCGGCACTTTCCGGAGTGCTATTATTTCATGTGCCGGTATCACCGCTTTTGCCTTGGCGAGACTTAGAGCGGCGCCGATGTCGTCAGCGCTTGGGTTGCTTCTTGGAGGGGTCATCCTCCGCTGTCCCGTCGCCATTGCCTTCTTTGGGTGTGTCCACCATGTATATATCATATGATGATGTGGCTGTCTAGTGCCCTGTGGGCAGTGGTTCCTGTTCGTCTCCTGCATCGTCGTCCATACCGTCGATGTCTTCGGAGTCGAAGTCGAGCATGTCAGTCAAATCATCGACAGTGGCTACTAAGTGGGTGGTGGGTGGGCGGCGAATTTCTTCGTCATCCGCATCCCAATCCTGCCGGACATAGTTCGGCCAGGACTCTCCTCACAAGGAGAGAGACCATAATGAGTTCAGTATGTCGCCGAAGGGCGAGTGCTGAAAGATATCCGCGGAGGTGAAATCCATGATCGGCGCCCAGCTGGATTCGATAGGCACGGGCGCGGGCGGTTCGGAGTCCGTGCCCAAGGAAGAATCCGGCAGTTTGGCGTCACGGCTCTCGTGAAGGTTCAGGTCGATACTTGGCTCGATCGCCGCTAAGAATGCGGCCTCCGTGGCGGGGTCTATCCACCCGTCCATGGATGGCGCAATTGGCTCCGAATTGAGGGTTGGAGCGGTTGCCGGTGCGGTCTCCTGAACACTATCCGATGGTAGAGCTAAATCATGCTCATCGTGACATGCGGCGCACTCGGCAGGGGCTCGAATTCGTCGAAGATCAAGTCTCCACGGATGTCGGCCATGTAGTTTAAGCTTCCAAACCTGACCTGGTGGCCAGGGGCATAACTCTCGATCTGCTCTAGATGGCCAAGCGAGTTGGCCCGCAGTGCGAAGCCGCCGAATACAAAGATCTGTCCGGGGAGAAAAGTCTCACCCTGGACTGCATCGCTATCGATGATCGAAGGAGCCATCAAGCCTAACGATGACGACACAGAGGAACTCTCAATGAAAGGACCAGTGTTGGTGTCAAAACCGACGGATCTCGGGTAGGGGGTCCCGAACTGTGCGTCTAGGCGGATGGTAACAGGAAACAGGGGACACGATGTTTTACCCAGGTTCGGGCCCTCTTGATGGAGGTAATACCCTATGTCCTGCTTGATTGTTCTTGATAATATGAGTAGTACAAGAGTTGATCTACCACGAGATCAAAGAGGCTAAACCCTAGAAGCTAGCCTATGGTATGATTGTTGTTCTTGGTCCTACGGACTAAACCCTTCGGTTTATATAGACACCGGAGGGGGCTAGGGTTACACAGAGTCGGTTACAAGGAAGGAGATCTACATATCCGTATTGCCAAGCTTGCCTTCCACGCCAAGGAGAGTCCCATCCGGCCACGGAATGAAGTCTTCAATCTTGTATTTTCATTGTCCAATAGTCCGGCCAAAGGATATAATCCGGCTGTCCGGATACCCCCTAATCCAGGACTCCCTCAATTATCATTACTCAACATATTATTCAATAGCAACTCAGCTTGACCAACAGTTCTTTCCCTGAAAACACAACCAGCACAACTATCCAGGTGGTCTCTGGAAGCATTGGTTAGTCCATTATAAAAGATATCAAGTATTTCATTTTTCTTGAGAGGATGATCATGCAAAGCATTAAGTAATCAGAGAAGCCTCCCCCAAGCTTCTGGGAGACTCTCTTCTTCAATTTGCACAAAATTATATATTTCCCTTAAGGCGGCTTGTTTCTTATGAGCAGCGAAATATTTAGCAGAGAAGTAATAAATCATATCCTGGGGACTACACACACAACCAGGATCAAGAGAATTAAACCATATTTTAGCATCACCCTTTAATGAGAACGGAAATAACTTAAGTATATAGTAGTAACAATTTTATCCTCATGAGTGAATAGGGTGGCTATATCATTCAATTTAGTAACATGTGCCACAATAGTTTCAGATTCATAGCCGTAAAAAGGATCAGATTCAACCAAGGTAATTATCTCAGGATTGACAGAGAAATCATAACCCTTATCAGAAATGCAGATAGGTGAAGTAGCAAAAGCAGGGTCACATTTCATTCTAGCATTCAAAGATTTTTCTTTTAGCTTAGCTAACAGTTTCTTAAGTTCATATCTATCTTTGCAAGCTAAAAGATCTCTAGCAGTTTCTTCATCCATAACATAACCCTCAGGCACATCAGGGAATTCATATCTAGGGGGAGAATCTTCATCATCACTTTCATCAATATTACCAGTTTCAATAATTTCATTCTCTCTAACCCTAGCAAGTTGTTCATCAAGAAATTCACCTAATGGCACATTATTATCAAGCATAGAAGTAGTTTCATCATAAGCATCATGCATAGCAGAAGTGGCATCATCAATAACGTGCGATATATCAGAATCAATAACAGGAGTAGATGTCGCAAGTTTACTCAAAACAGAAGGTGAATCAAGTGCAGAGCTAGATGGCAATTCCTTACCTCCCTTCGTAGTTGAGGGGAAAATCTTGGTTCTTTCATCTTTCAAGTTCCTCATAGTGATCAAAAGATATAAATCCCAACTGACTCAAAGAATAGAGCTATGCTCCCCAGCAATGGCGCCAGGAAATAGTCGTGATAACCCACAAGTATAGGCGATCGCAACAGTTTTCGAGGGTAGAGGATTCAACCCAAATTTATTGATTCGACACAAGGGAAGCCAAAGAATATTCTCAAGTATTAACAGTTGAGCTGTCAATTCAACTGCACCTAAAAGACTTAATATCTGCAGCAAAGTATTTAGTAGCAAAGTAATATGGAAGTAGCGGTAACAGTGGCAAAAGTAACAATCGTAGTTTTTGTAGTGATTGTAACAGTGGCAACGGAAAATTAACTAAGCAAAGATCAATATGTGAAAAGATCGTAGGCAATGGATCAGTGATGGATAATTATGTCGGATGCGATTCCTCATCCAACAGTTATAACATAGAGTGACATAGAACTAGGTCCAGTTCATCAATGTAATGTAGGCATGTATTCCGAATATAGTCATACATGCTTATGGAAAAGAACTTGCATGACATCTTTTGTCCTACCCTCCCGTGGCAGCGGGGTCCTACTGGAAACTAAGGGATATTAAGGCCTCCTTTTAATAGAGTACCGAACCAAAGCATTAACACTTAGTGAATACATGAACTCCTCAAACTATGGTCATCATCGGGAGTGGTCCTGATTATTGTCACTTCGGGGTTACCGGATCATAACACATAGTAGGTGACTATTGACTTGCAAAATAGGATCAAGAACTCACATATATTCATGAAAACATAATAGGTTCAGATCTGAAATCATGGCACTCGGGCCCTAGTGACAATCATTAAGCATAGCAAAGTCATAGCAACATCAATCTTAGAACATAATGGATACTGGGGATCAAACCCTAACAAAACTAACTCGATTACATGATAAACCTAATCCAACCCCTCACCGTCCAGCAAGCCTACGATGGAATTACTCACGCACGGAGGTGAGCATCATGAAATTGGTGAGAGGAAGGTTGATGATGACGATGGCGACGGATTCCCCTCTCCGGAGCCCCGAACGGACTCCAGATTATCCCTCCCGAGAGAGATTAGGGCTTGGCGGTGGCTCCGTATCATAAAACGCGATGAATCCTTCTCTTTGATTTTTTTCTCCCCAAACGTGAATATATAGAGTTGGAGTTGACGTCGGTGGAGCCACAGGGGGCCCACGAGGCAGGGGCGCGCCCCAGGGGGGTGTGTCCTGCACCCTCGTGGATAGGGTGTGGGCCCCATGGTGTTGATTCTTTCAGTAGTATTTTTTATAAATTCCAAAACGTGTCTCCGTAAATTTCCAGGTCATTCCAAGAACTTTTATTGCTGCACAAAAATAACACCATGGCAATTCTGTTGAAAACACCGTCAGTCCGGGTTAGTTCCATTCAAATCATGCAAGTTAATTAGAGTTCAAAACAAGGTCAAAAGTGTTTGGAAAAATAGATACGATGGAGACGTATCACTGCTGCGGAGGCCTCACCGCCCCTACTACTCCCACCGCTGGCCAGGCCCTGCGGCGACGGCAGCCTCACACGCAGCCGAACCAGTGAACCCTTGTACTCCTCTCCGCGTGCGCATCCACTGCCGCGTCTTCCCCGGCTCCGCGTCGTCCCCTTCCTAGGCCTCGGTGTCGTCCACCGCCTTGGTGCTCTCGGCGCGTCGTGGTCAATGTGGTCAACGAATGACTTCAACCGGAAGAGTACTGTACGTGGAGAGGCTGACAGCTAGGTCCACGGCCGCAGCAAGGAAGTGCCTCCTTATTACGCGCAAAATAATTATTCCTCCACCTGACAACAGGGACCCACCGGATGGGCCACCATATTTCATGAAAAAAACGTTTCCCCCGGACTGCTGGGACCCACCAGCTACATCTTCGCACGCAAGGAAGTGCTTCCATATTATGGGCAAAAAAATGATTCACCCCGCTGACTACTGGGACCCACCAGCTACATCTTCGCACGCAAGGAAGTGCCTGACAGTCGGGACCCACCTGGTCGAAGCGTACGTAGCATTGTCATTCTGGTCGCGAACGTGTACGTACATACAATCGGTTTGTCTGTGGGCTGCAGCGATGAATCATGACTATGTAAGGCAGGGCACGTGTCATAGTAGAGGCGCGCACGTAGCATGTACACGTACAGCGGCCAGGGTGCAAGAAAGAAAATACGGCCAAGTACGTACATATGGGTGGGGTCTCGAACGCCTACTCGCACATACGTGCGGCCAGGGCTCGTGTACATGGCTGGGTCAAAACGGAGAAGCTGCACCATCGTCGTGATCATGGGGAGGCAACCGGCTGGGTCGGAGTGGAATGCTTCGTCGTGTTCATCAGGAGCCAACCGGCTTGGACGGAACAACCGATGGAAATGAGGCCTGGCGTACCGCAGAACGGAGGAAACGGCCTTGTGTTCGACCGACCACGGTCGAAACAGGATCATGTTCATCGGGAGGGGTCTGGCGTACCGCAAAATGGAGGAAACGGGTCTCCTACGATGGAAATGGGGTCCTATTGATTGGGAGGGGTGTAGCATACCGTAAAACGGAGGAAACAGACTTGTGTTGGAGCGCTACGGTCGAAACAGGGGTCCTGTTCATCGGGAGGGGTGTGGCGTACCGCAAAACGGGACTCCACAGGATACTGTTCATCTCCACCTTCGACCTCCTCCAGCTTCCACGGACTACTGTACATCCACCGTCGACCTCCTCCAGCTTCCACCTGCGACTATTCATCCACGGGCTCCTGTTCATCCAGCCTCCACTGCGTGCTCCTCCACCAGCTACTGTTCAACCAACCCTCTCCACGGAGTCCTATTCAACCACCCCTCCACGGGCTACTGTTCATCCAGCCCTCCACCGGCTACTGTTCAACCAGCCCTCCACGGGGTCCTATTCATCCAGCCCTCCACGGGGTCTTGTTCATCCAGCCCTCCACGGGGTCCTGTTCATCCACCGGCTCGATCGATCGGGGTACTATTCATCCAGCGGCAACGGCCTCTACTACCACGGGGTCCT
>NC_041382.1:711804410-711844645 GCF_002162155.2 Triticum dicoccoides | reverse complement strand
GCTCACTGTTCATCCAGAGGCAGTATCGATCGGCTTCAGTTAGCAGTAGTAGCAAAGGAATCACTCAGGTTCAGTTAACAACAAGGGATCGATTGATCGCTCGGGTTCAGTAATGGGTAGCCTGCAGTGCAATCACTCGGGTTCAGTTAAGCGAACGCCTCGCTCGGGTTCAGTTAGAGCCCAACGCCTCGCACCCATGCGCGTACATGTACGAGAGAAATGCGCATCGCTCGGCCCCTGACCACCCACCATAACCGGGAACTCCCCGATATTTTCCTCGCCCTCGCTTCTACCATGGTTTTTTCGTCATGGACGGCCCAAAGAATGGCATGCAGCTGCGTCTCCGGCCCACCCAGGACGAAAAGCCCATTTTCCGTCATGATTTTTTGTCATAGAAGTAGGACCCCACCACATCTATGATGATATCGGGTTTTGTCACAATTATCATCATAGAAGTGTCATAAGCATGACAGAAAAAATTCGTTTGGCCCAAAATGTCACGGATGTGTCTTTTTTTGTAGTGTTGGTTCATACTTTTTAACGCGCTTCAGCTTTTTCAACCCCCACACAATACATGAGCGCAAGCCATGGATACATCACTATGGGTGGAATAGAGTATGATGATAGGGGTAAATATAGGGATGACAAAAAGGGTAAGGAAGTCTCACATCGACGCGGCTAACCAATGGGCTATGGTGATGCCCATCAATTGATATCAATGCGAGGAGTAGGGATTGCCATGCAACGAATGCACTAAGAGCTATAAGTGTATGAAAGCTCAATATGAAAACTAAATGGGTGTGCATCTAACTATAATGAAAAATTCCCACTACTATATGAAAGTGACAACATATGAGACTCTCTATATGAAAAATATGGTGCTACTTTGAAGCACAAGTGTGGTATTTGCATGCCCCTTTTCTCTTCTTATCTCATTTTTTTCTTTCTTTTTCTTGGGCTCTTTTTGGCCTCACTTTTTTCTCTCTCTTTTTCTTTTTCTTTTTCTTTTTTAGTCCGGAGTCTCATCCCGACTTGTGGGGGAATCATAGTCTCCATCATCCTTTCCTCACTTGGACATGCTCTAATAATGAATAATGATGATCATCACACTTCTATTTACTTACAACTCAATATTACAACTCAATACCTAGAACAAAGTATGACTCTATATGAATGCCTCTGGCAGTGTACCAGGATGTGCAATGATCTAGCGTAGCAGAGATATCAAAAAATGGACAAACCATGGAAACATCATGCTAGCTATCTTACGATCATGCAAAGCAATATGACAATGAATGCTCAAGTCATCAAAACGAAAGCGGTGGGAGTTGCATGGCAATATATCTCGGAATGTCTATGCAAACGCCATAATAGGTAGGTATGGTGGTTGTTTTGAGGAAGATATAACAAAGCTTATGTGTGATAGAGTGTATCATATCACGGGGTTTGGATGCACCGGCGAAGTTTTCACCATGTCTTGAGGTGAGAAAGGGCAATGCATGGTACCGTAGAGGCTAGCATGCTTCGGGGATCAAAGTACTACTTCGGGGATCACGTCTTGAGGTGAGAAAGGGCAATCACGGAAATGTAAGAGTGTGTATAATGCATGGACCCACATTATTCATAAAGAACTCATGTACTTATTGCAAAAGTTTATTAGACCTGGGAGCAAAGTACTACTACGCATGCCCCTATGGGGGAGGTTGGTAGGAGTCAACCATCGCTCGCCCCCGACCTTCACACAAAGGTAGACAATCAAGGATAAATTGTGCTCCAACTTCCTGGCATAATAGGAGACTATGCGTGCATGCTTCGGGGATCACAAACCTTAACACCAATATCCCTACTAAACACAACCATCCACTAGTACCTCCCACATATTATCATCTCTATATCGCAAAAACTATTGCAAGGAATCAAACATATCATGTTCAGTGGTCCATAAATTTTTTGTAGGATTTTATGACTAACCATGCAAATAGCCAATTCCTGTTGACTCTCTAAATAGATATAAGTGAAGCGAGAGAGTTTAATTTATTTCTACAAAAGATCATGCTCTAATAAATATAAGTGAAGCAAAAGAGCATTATACAAATAACAGTTTTCTATGTGAAGAGAAATAGGAAATCCAAACTTCAAAAGATATAAGTGAAACACATGAAGCATTCTATAAAGCCATACTCAAAATATATAAGTGAAGTGCAATGAGCATTTTATAAATCAACCATGGACTATCTCATACGAGCATGATAAAATAAAAATGAAAAGTAAACACAAAAGACGCTCCAAGATTTACACATATCGCATGAACGAAACGAAAACATACCGATACTTGTTGAAGAAAGATGGGATGTGTCGTGGTTTTGTCACGGCAGATGTCCTCATGAAAGGACTTAGTCGTGGAGCCATTGTTACGGGTTAGCTTAAAGGGGTTAAACCGGACAAGGGACACGAGTATTTTATACTAGTTCGGCCCCTTCGATGAAGGTAAAAGCCTACATCTAGTTGTGTTGGTATTGCTAGGGTTTCGATGACCAGGGAGCGAATCTGCTTTGCCTGGCTCTCGAGTTGTTGTCTGTTGTCCTCAAACCGATGCCGGGTCATCCCTTTATATATTCAGGTTGACGCCCGCCGGTTTGCAGAGTCCCAAGGCCGGATCATAAACGTGTCTAGTTCGGTATCTATCCCTTCTACCTTACAATACAAATTACATATTTATTGCCGGTTTACATCTACAGGCCCTGGTCCGCCTTTGGGCCTTGGGTCTTCTTGAAGCGCCATCATCCCTTTGTCTTCCCGGGCTTCTGATCTTCATAGAGTTAACCCGGCCACTCGAGGCCGGGTTACGTCCAGTAGTAATATCCCCAACATTAGGCCCCAGATTGATTTGAACTTGTTCATGTCAATCTTCAACACTTAGAAAAAATCTTTCCTTTGAACCTTCATGTGAGCCTTGTAAACCGCCGTGACGTCATCCTTCATATCCGCATTAAACCGCCATGACGTCATCTATTCGTTGAAGCCGAAGATGCCCTTTATTAATGAACATCCCACCATTGAGGCGACAACTTTATTAATTATCCATTTTTGAGCTCCTCGATTCCCGCACCTATCGCTTATCCATTCGCTTTATAAATAGGGTTGAGGCCCCTTTTCCTTTTCCTCCGCTGCCTCTTTGCCTCTTCTTCCTCCTCATGATGTCCCTGTGTTCGAGCACCGCCACCGTCGTCGAGCGTCACCCCTGCTTTGTCGCCAGCCGCTGCATCAACCTGACCGGACCAGAAAAGTACGGCGCATCTCCTCTGTTCATGTGACACCGGTAAGCCATATCTCTTTCCTTCCTAGATCTTCGCCATTAGGGTTAGTATTCATCAGAGTTCATTGAAGCTCTAAAGCTTTTCTTCCCTGTCCTTCTTGGTAACGTCATAAGCTAATCTTAGATCTTCTTAGGACTTGCGCGACCGTAGCCACAATCTCTCTTTTCCTCATTAGATTACTCCTTTGATATTGTCCATAACTCATCTGAACCCGATGAACCTTTTACTCACCTAAAACTTTAAGTCTGAATATATTATTGTTTTCTGTCGCACCGCAAATCTGACATCTCCATATAAATCTTTGAAACTTGTTTCCCTCACTTAGGCATTTTTTAGATCTATACTCTTCCTTCAGACATAGGCGGTTTAATTGTTTGAAATGTGATAATCCGGCAGGTACCATTAGTCCCTTGTAAACCGCCAATTTTAATACTCCGGTTTAACAATATGTATATATCTTTGCCTATGTTCATTCCTTGTCATTCATAATTGTACCAGCCTCCGATTTACCAATTTCTCATACCTGGATAATTTTGTCCTATTGCACCTTATGAATCGCCATGAATGAATTGTAAACCGGCATTATTTTCCTTCTAGATTTTCGCTTGCAATGGCCAAGCAATTTTGTTCCTGCAACTGGGTCCCCTCCCGGGTTACAGAGGAGCAACTGAATGGAATGGTCAGGATTGGTACCTTACCAAAGAAGAAAGAAATCCGGTGGCGAGTTCCTAGATCGGAAAATCCTCCCACCCCTAAGCAAGGTGAGGTAGTGGTGTTTGTTGATCACATAGGCCGTGGTTTCAAACCGCCCGGATCAAAGTTTTTCTGGGATGTACTTGCCAGCCTTCAACTCCACCCTCAAGATATTGGACCCAACTCGGTCTCCAATATATGCAACTTTCAAGTTTTTTGTGAAGCGTACCTACAAGAAGAGACAACTGTTGAGTTGTTCCGGGACTTCTTTCATCTAAACCGGCGCACTGAATTTGTAGATAGACCCAATACTGAACTTGGTGGCGTCTCCATTTAGAAAAGAAAAGAGGTTGAATTTCCTCATGCCAAGCTGCACAGTCACCCCAAGGAGTGGAATCAAACTTGGTTCTACTGTAAAGACACCTCCCATGAAGATGAGAATCCTCTGTCGGGTTACCGTGCTCACCGGCTTCCCAATACTCATCCACTTCCACAACAGCTAAGTGCCCAGGAACGGGCCCAGTATGCACCTCAACTCGCCAAACTGAGAGCCTTCCTCACCAATGGTTTAACCGGTGTAGACTTTGTCCGTTGCTAGATATCCTGGAGTATCTTGCCGTTAAGTCGCCGCTCCGGCTTAATGTGCGAGTATATTAGTGAAGTCGAAGACTCCCAACGTCATATCAATATCCAGCTAAGAGATGAAGAAGTCACTGAAGCTGTTAAGAAAATTTTGAACGAACCGGAAGCTGTTTGTCGTCAAACCGGATTAGATCCTTTTTACACGCAGAACAAACCGCCTGTTGTAAGTATTGCTCTTTCGCTTTACACTAGATACCTTTAGACTGTCCAATCTTTGAATACCCTTCTTCTTATTTTAAACAGGGTGATGATCCATTTTGGAAGAAGAAGCCTCAAGAAAAAGCGGCAAAAACTTCTCGTCCTAAAACCAAAGCCGTCAAGAAAACCACAAAAAGGAAGGCATCTGAACGCATCAGTATGGAGCTGGATGACAACCCGGATGAACCGGAAATTGAGGTAGAACTTGATTCACTTGGTTCACTTTTCATGCATCTCATTGACAATGATATTTATCACGAGGACGTTGAGGGAAGCCAGGCTGACGATGTAGAGGTAATTATCCTTTCCTCCGGTCAAGACTCTCTGCCAACACGAAAAATCTGTCAAGCGGTCCGGAAAGTAAGCTTTTCTCATTCTCTTGCTTACTTGGATCCAACATTTATTTTGAAGAAACAGCAGCATGAGGCTCGCTGCACAACCCGACACAACGACCAAAAGGTCACTTCAACCGGTTTACCAGACACCCCGGTTCGAAAGCGCCGATCTGAGGTCTCACGCACTTCTGACACTTCTTATCCCAAGGCAGGCTATTTCCGACAACCTCTTAATCCGTCCGATTTGAATTATCAGGTGACACCTCCTTCCTCTTCTGGCGAGTGAACAGCGACCCAACTCTCTCCTCTCAAGACCATAGCTGGGTAAGTATTTCACCCCTTTCTTTTGATGTTTCATACTTTATATGATGTGCTAACATGTGTACCTTGTTCTGTCTTAGAGCCAAAGCCAGACCTAGTAAGAAGGCTCGGGTGAATAATCCGCCCGAAGATCATGTGGCTGTTGAACCGGAACAGACTGTAGAACTGGAAGGTCCAAACACTGAAGCCATATTTGATGAACCAGCAGAAGTTGAAACTGTTGTACCAGATGGTGAACCGACAAGTCCAATCCGGGCTGCTGACAAACCTTCAAGTGCAGTAAAAACTACTAACATTCCATCAACTCCAAGAAAGGCTGTTGGAGACAAAGAAAGCGAGGTTATCATTACTTGTATTGGCCACACCTCTCCTAGCCATCCTGTTGTTTTGGAAAAACATAGTGCCAAGGAAGAACGTGCTGCTATGGAGAAAGGTAAATGGAGCACTAATTTATCCAGCTATGCCCATCTTAGTGCACAAGAACTCCACTCTGGCTTCTTAAACCGCATGTATTCAAACCGGGATTATGAAGCTGGTCTGGTGAATCTTATGAAGGAGCGCTATGAGGTATTTTCATCACTTTCCTTTTCATAAGTTTAATTTGTCAACTGTAGTAGCCCCCAAGGGCCGGTTTATGATGGCAATCATAAATCGGGACTTTGTAATATCACAATCCTTGCATGCTTGTCCTCCATATGTCAAGTGATCTTTGGAAACAAACCGTTACTGTATCATTGTATTCCTGTAGTTTTCATTGGTGCAGCCCCCAAGGGCCGGTTTATCTTTCCAAGGTAAACCGGGTGTTGAATCAATGCTTTAACTTTGAACAGATGTACATTAGCCCCCAAGGGTCAAAGATAATGCTTGCATTGTACTTTGAGACTTGCGAAAAATATTTTAATGATAGAGCAAATATGCATTAGCCCCCAAGTACAAAGTGCATAACTTGTTATACGGTTGGTACTTCATAACCCATTGATAATATACTTTGCCCTTGTAGGCCTAGCTGAGTAAGAAGTATGCTCAAACCGCTGATATTTAGAAGAATGTTAAATCTCAGCAAGCAGAGGCTTCCGAGGCCAAGGAAGAGCTGAAAAATGCCTTAGCCATCAATGGAGAAAGAAAGAAACCTTTAACAAAGGGCGTGCAGACTGGGAGACTGAAAAGGCCGGTTTATCAAAGAAAGCCGAAGACACAGAAGCAGCCCTGAAGCCGGTGGTTGAAGAACTGACCGGCTTAAAATGGCAGATTAACGCCATGACTTTTTCTGTATTTGGTAAGTATCTGTATATGACGTTTTTCCAATCCATAATATCCTACCAAAAACCAGTTTACTGATGCTTTACCATGACAGGGACCCGCGTCACTCATCTGGGCTCCGCTATGCGGATGAAGCTTAAAGAGGCCTATACTTTGATAGAATAGCTATATTCTGGAACCCAGCAAGTCATTTGCACTGTAGCTTATAACAAGCCTCCGCCAACGCTGATCAAAGAAACCATCGAAAAGCTGGCTATGCTGGCTGCCCGGTTGGATGAACTGAAGAGATCAGCCGCAAGGTCAGGTGCGCTGACCGCGCTAATCCGGGCCAAGGCATGGATTCCCGATCTTGAACCTGCAGATATCGGCCAAGGCTACCCCAGCGTGAAGGAGGATGGCACCAATTTCAACAATGATGAGCTTCGGAGGCTGACAAAGGAGATGCGGCCTATAGCAAGTAAATTGGTGGATGACACGGATCTATCTCATTATCAACCGGTTTATGATGCTAAAGGGAAAAGATAGTCCGTGGTGATTCATGATGTGGAAGATTGCGTTCCACCAATCCGTAAGCACACTTACGCTCCTGACATCGATCCTTCCACCCTTATTCATGAAGAAGCTGTTTTTAAAGCCTTAACTGGAATCGATTGGTCAACGATTGACTTCCAGCGACTAGGTAGAGATGAAGAGAATGTGACCACTCAAGATGATCCTCAATCGTCAAGCTGTCCAAATGAGTAACCATAAACCAGATGCTAGTTTACCAGTTGCAGTCTTCCACTCCTTAAAACAATTATTCAATTTGGGTTGTTTAAAGCGCCTTGTAATAGGATAGCGTGAACACCTTTATCTGTCATGCCATCGAGCATGTTTGGTTTGCTTGACAGTGATAACTCGCCATGCCTTTGAGCTCTTATATGCATAACCCCTAGTTGCTTTTTCTCAACTTGTTCCTGCACACAAGAAATCTGAAAGTATCCTAGAGGTTTACCGCTGGACGGGTCATGATGCCCACAACTTGGATGGATAACCAAGATTGTAGTAACCAGATATTAAATAGATGATACATGTGATCTACCTTGTTAGCTGTCCATCCGTTGGTATAGGGAGGATGAACACACCAATCTGGAGTGTAGATGACTCCTTGCCCTCTTGCCAGTTCATATAAAAAACATATCGGGCTATAATAGCCACCGATTTGTTCGTATAGTGCTGGTGACATTTAGTCAAGACAAACCGGAGCAACATATTGCCGGTTTAAAACTGATCATGTACTGACAACTGAGCGTTGAGAGCCACGCCGGGTTGTAATAAACACTGGTTTATCAGAAAATACTTATGAATCATTGATCAAAATAGGTTTACAAACAACAAATCCAAAAGGAATATGCAAGGCTTTTCATGGGCTGCCAGGCCCTAAATCGAGGCTTTTCATGGGCTGCCAGGCTGCTGAGTTAAACCATTTTGCAAAGCCTTTTAAGATAGACCTTAATCTTTAACCAATCATCGTTTTAACTTTGACAAGTTCAGGGTCTATGAGATTGACTTGTCAAACATTCGATGGGTCATACCAGGTGTACCTGGACGGAGTGGCTTACTTAAAGAGGCTGGATAACCTGGGGTTTTAGGTGAATACACCTGGCTTCCAAGCCTGGCTTGATAGCCTATTACAAGGGTGCAAGCTCGTTGTTCTTTGAGAAGCAAGGAGCTAGCCCCCAAGCAATATTTGAGCTATGCTAAGTGGTTACCTATGTTTGAGTTGTGCCTTATGCAACATACTCTCTTTGGTTCCACATAATTTCCTTTTGGCTTTAAGCCTATCAAAAGGTGTAGCCATGGTGTAAATACAACCAAGCCCCCTAGTGATTTCCCTTTTGGCCTTAAACCGATCGAGAGGTGTAGCTATGGTTCGGATACAACCAAGCCCCCTAGTGATGTCCCTTTTTGGTCTTAAACCGATCAAGAGGTGTAGCTATGGTTCGGATACGACCAAGCCCCCTATTGATGTCTTGTTATATCTGTGTAGCTTTATAGACCGGGTGAACAGAACTCCGCTTTGTAAGTAAAAGCCCCCATGGAACCACACATGATGTAAAAAGAATAGAGAACCCGCTTTAGCTGAGGCTCCGGTTTATTATATAATATATACATTGTCATAAGTATGTACATAAAAAGAGCATGTGGCTCAAGTATAGTAAGGCCGAAGAAGAGCTATGTTCCATGGCCGCTGGGTGTCCTCCTCCGATTTGCGTGAGTCTTTGTGCTCTCGAACATCGATAAGGTAGTATGACCCATTGTGCAGGTTTTTACTGACCACAAAAGGTCCTTCCCAAGGTGGGGATAACTTGTGAATATCAGTTTGATCCTGAATGAGCCGGAGCACCAAATCGCCTTCTTGAAAGGTTCTAGTCTTAACTCGGCGGCTGTGATAACGTCGGAGATCTTGTTGATAAATCGCCGACCGTGCTGCTGCAAGGTCACGCTCCTCATCTAACAGGTCCAGTGAGTCCTGATGTGCCTTCTCATTTTCAGCTTCCATGTAAGCCGCCACACGGGGTGAGTCATGACGGATGTCACTAGGGAGAACCACCTCTACTCCGTAAACCATGAAGAAAGGCATGTAACCCATAGATCTATTTGGTATAGTGTTGATACTCCACAACACAGAAGGTAACTCCTCCACCCAACAACCCGGCGTCCGCTTTAAATGAACCATCACACGGGGTTTGATACCTCTCAGAATTTCTTGATTTTCCCTTTCTTCTTGACCATTAGACTGAGGGTGAGCCACTGACTCTATATCAAGCCAGATGTGCTCACGTTGACAAAATTCCTCCATATCTCCTTTGGACAGATTTGTACCATTATCAGTTATAATGCTGTGTGGAAAGCCAAACCAAAATATCACCTTTTTGATGAATTGAACCGCCGTGGCCGCATCACACTTACTGACTGGCTCTGCCTCTACCCACTTGGTAAACTTGTCAACTGCTACCAACAGGTGGGTCTTTTTGTCCTTGGATATCTTAAAGGGTCCAACCAAATCGAGCCCCCAATTTGCAAACGGCCAAGTGGAATCATTATCAACTCCTGAGCCGGAACATGAGCGCGGCGTGCAAATTTCTGACAACCGTCACACCTTTTTACTAAATTTTCAGCATCAGCATGAGCCGTCAACCAGTAGAAGCCATGACGAAAAGCCTTAGCCACCAAGGATTTTGAACTGGCCTGGTGACCACGATCTCCTTCGTGGATTTCTCGCAAAATCTCACAACCCTCTTGAGGAGACACACAACGCTGAATTGCTCTTGTGACGCTGGAACGATGTAGCTCCCCGTTGATAATGGTCATTGACTTGGATCGCCGGATTATCTGTCGGGCCAAAGTTTCATCCTCCGGTAACTCGCCCTGGTTCATGTAAGCCAGGTACGAGACTGTCCAATCCGGTATAACATGCAAAGCCGCCACCAACTGGGCCTCCGGGTCAGGGATAGCCAACTCCTCCTCTACGGGTATTTTGACCAACGGATTATGAAGTACGCCAAGGAACACATTAGGTGGCACCGGTTTACGCTGAGAGCCTAGACGACTTAAAGTGTCCGCCACTTCATTCTTTCGCCGTTCTATATGGTCCACTTGATAACCTTTGAAATTACCAGCCACTATGTCCACCTCGCGTCGATACGCATCCATGAGCGGATCCTTAGAATCCCATGTGCCAGATACCTGCTGAGCCACCAGGTCCGAATCACCAAAGCACTTAACCCGGCATAAGTTCATCTCTTTAGCCATCTGCAGACCGTGGAGTAAGGCCTCATACTCAGCTGCATTGTTAGTACAAGGGAACATTAAGCGGAGAACACAACGAAACTTGTCACCTCGTGGGGAAGTTAAGATGACTCCAGCCCCCGAGCCCTCCAATTGCCTGGACCCATCAAAGTGATTAGTCCAATAAGTGTTGTCTGGCTTTTCCTCTAGCGTCTGCAACTCTGTCCAATCATTGATGAAGTCCACAAGTGCTTGAGATTTGATCGCTGTGCGAGGTGTATACTTGAGCCCGTGGGGTCCAAGCTCAATAGCCCACTTGGCAATCCGGCCAGTCGCCTCTCTGTTTTGGATAATATCTCCCAAGGGGGCTGAACTAACCACTGTGATAGGATGACCATGAAAATAGTGCTTGAGCTTACGGCTTGCCATAAAAACTCCATACACCAGCTTATGCCAATGCGGATACCTCTGCATTGATTCAATAAGCACCTCACTAATATAATAAACCAGCCGTTGAACCGGATACTCCTTTCTAGCGTCCTTGCGCTCCACAACGATAGCCACACTAACGGCCCGGGCATTAGCAGCCACATATAGCAATAAAGGCTCTTTATCAACTAGAGCCGCAAGGACAGGCGGTTCAGCTAACTGTATCTTCAAATCCTCAAACGCTCTATCAGTCGCGTCGCTCCAGACAAAATCATCTGTTTTCTTTAACATCTGATATAAAGGGATAGCTTTTTCCCCAAGAAGACTAATAAACCAGCTCAAAGCCGCAATCCGGCCTGCTAAATGTTGAATGTCATTGATACACGCCAGTTTGGCCACGGACGTAATAGCTGAATTTTTTTCTGGATTAGCCTCAATGCCTCTGTTAGACACCAGAAAAACCAAGAGCTTGCCTGCTGGAACACCAAAGGCACATTTGTCCGGATTAAGCATCATCTTATAAACCCGGAGGTTGTCGAAGGTCTCTCTCACGTCCTCTATCAAGGTTTCCCACTTCCTGGATTTCACCACAATATCATCCACATATGCATGAACATTGCGCCCAATCTACTTATGAAGACAATTCTGAACACAGCGCTGATAAGTTGCCTGGGCACTCTTGAGCCCAAAGGGCATGGAGACATAGCAGAAGGCTCCAAAGGGAGTTATCAAGGTTGTCTTCTCCTGGTCCTTAACTGCCATTTTGATCTGATGATAACCAGAGTAAGCATCCAGAAAATACAAACGATCACAACCCGCCGTAGCATCAATAATCTGATCAATACGATGGAGGGCAAAGGGATCTGCTGGACAAGCCTTGTTCAAATCTGTGTAGTCCACACACATACGCCAACTGCCATTTTTCTTAAGAACCAGCACCGGATTAGCCAACCACTCAGGGTGAAAGACCTCCACGATAAACCCTGCCGCCAATAGCCAAGCTACCTCTTCACCAATAGCCTTATGCCTTTCTTCGTTGAAACGACGGAGAAACTGTCTGACCGGTTTGAACTTAGGATCTATATTAAGTGTGTTCTCAGCGAGTTCTCTCGGTACACCTGGCATGTTAGAAGGTTTCCATGCAAAGATGTCCTGGTTCTCATGGATGAACTCGATGAGCGCACTTTCCTATTTGGGATCCAGGTTGGCGCTGATACTGAACTGCTTGGATGAATCGCCAGGAACAAAATCAACCATCTTAGTGTCTGTAGCCGATTTAAACTTCAACGCCGGATCATGATCCGTAGTTGGTTTTTTCAAAGAAGTCATGTCTGCCGGATCAACTTTATCCTTATAAAACTTCAGCTCCTCTGTGGCACAAACCGACTCCGCATAAGCCGCATCACCCTCTTCACATTCCAAACCAATCTTCCTGCTCCCATGTACTGTGATGGCCCCCTTATGACACAGCATCTTAAGTTGTAGATAAACATAACACGGCCTCGCCATGAACTTGGCATAAGCTGGTAGTCCAAACAGGGTGTGATATGGACTTTTGATTTTCACTACCTCAAAAGTTAACGTTTCTGACCTTGAGTCATGATCATCTCCAAAAGCCACCTCTAGGGCTATCTTGCCCACTGGATATACAGACTTACCAGGCACCACACCATGAAAGACAGTGTTCGACGGTTTAAGATTCTTGTATGTCAAACCCATGCGGCGGAAGGTATCATAGTAAAGGATACTGATACTACTTCCCCCATCCATAAGCACCTTGGTGAACTTATACCCCCCAACTTGAGGTGCCACCACTAAGGCCAGATGACCCGGATTATCAACCCGGGGTGGGTGATCCTCTCGACTCCATGAAATTGGTTGATCAGACCAGCGCAAATACCGAGGCACTGCTGGTTCAACAGAATTCATGACCCTTTTGTGTAGGTTCTGATCACGCTTACACAAGCTAGTGGTGAAGACATGATACTACCCACTATTCAACTACTTTGGATGGCTCTGATAACCCGACTGCTGTTGTTGCTGATTCCCCTGATGGTTATATCCTCCCTGATTACCCTGATTACCCTGCCCGGTTTGATTGCCCTGGAACCCTGAACCGGAGCTGTTACCTCCATAACCCGGGCCGTGGAAACCACCTCCTGAACCGCCAGGCGGGCCATTGTCATATTGAAATTGATTGGAGTTTTTGAACTCCCGCGTAATGAAACAATCCTTCCAAAGATGCAAAGCTGGCCTCTCCTTCGATCCATGTTTTGGACAAGGCTGATTTAGCAGGCGTTCAAGATTGGGACCTGACCCTCCACCCTGCTGGGGTTGTTTACCCTTACGACGTTGACAGTTATCCTGAGCATTGGTGTTAGCCACAAAGTCCAAACTGTTGTCTGCCTTGTGCTTACCATTGTTCCCCTGCCCTGCCGGATTATGCTGCTGCCCCTTGGCCCCGCCATTCTTTTTCCCTTTCCCCGGTTTGTCATCCTTAGACTCGGGGTCTTTGGTACTATCTGAATCGGCATATTTCACCAAGGCGGCCATAAGGGTTGACATGTCATTGCAATGACGTTTGAGCCTTCCTAACTTCAGCTTTAATGGCATAAACCAGCAATTGCCTTCCAACGTCAAAACTGATGTATCCGCGTTGGTGCAGTCTGACGAATGCAGAATAGCTGAGACTTGCTTCACCCAATGGGTTGTAGACTCCCCATCTTCCTGAACACAAGCGGCCAGGTCCACAATTGACATAGGCTGCTTACAAGTATCTTTAAAATTCTGGACAAAACGGTGTTTTAACTCAGCCCATGACCCGACGGAGTTAGCCGGTAAGCTCTTCAACCAAGTACGAGCTGTCCCCTACAACATCATGGTGAAGTACTTAGCACACACCGCTTCATCCACATCCAGCATCTCCATCGCCATCTCATAACTCTCCACCCATGACTCAGGAGGCAAATCGGCAGTGTAATTGGGCACCTTACGAGGGCCTTTAAAATCCTTGGGCAGTTGTACGTTATGCAAAGCGGGGATGAGACATGGCACCCCTAAAGAACTGAAGACCGCGCCTGGCTCGACTGAAGTGGTAGGACGAACTGGAGTAGGCTGGCGGGCCTCATGCTGTGCCGCTAACTCGGCTTCTCGACGTGCACGACCTTGATCCACCACATCCTGCGCAGTAGCACCACCACCGGCCGGGTTATGCCCTCGCGGCGAGTTACGGCGATGTGCACTGCTTGATACGGTCGGTTCATCCTCAACGTGCCTGCTGTAGCTCCGGCTTGGACGGGAGGTGGAATGATTCCTCTCGCGACTATGTGAATAAGCCTGCTGCTGGTTTAAAGCTGTTTGAAGGAGCTCTCTGGCCCATCGTGTCTCAATCACCCCTAATGACTCGCCGTCAAATTGGGAGGGCTGCTAATCATGAAGCGGCAGCCACAATGTTTTCCAGCGGGTTGGAATAATGCCCCGAAGGTGTCAGAACATACTGTGGCACAATGTTGTTCTGACGAGGCGGGTCAACCGCACGTGGCTGAGCCGGTGCTCCTCTTACCGGCGCCTCCGTCCGTTTTATGACTGGTTGGTTACTGGTTCCTGCTCCTGGCGGTTGAAGAGATTTCTTGCTTCATAGTTCGGTGGGAGGTGCGACTAGTATCTCCTCCTCATGACATCATCTGAGACATTCTGATCCAGCCTAAGTCGGTAAGCCTGAGTCTCCAACTCGGCCCGCTCAGTAGCCATCCCGGCGTTCTCTGCTGCCAGGTCCGCTTTAGCCTGAGCTATCTGATCCTTCACCTTTACAATTTCTGCATCGTCCTGATCCCAATTTGCCACATCAAACTCTGCTGCCAGCAACGTTGCCAAAGCATCGAACAAATCGGACAAAATCTGAGCCGGAGGCGGCGTAGAGCCCCCTGCTCCTGTTGGCGTTGCTGCTGCTAAACCGGAGATCATTGCCGCAGCAGTAGAAGAGGGCTGTGCTGGCTGTGTACCGGTCATGAAGACTGTGACTCGGTTCGGCAGATCAAGGTGGTATGAAATACTGTTGCCATCAGAACCTCCACTAATCTGGCCATCCTGTAACTGGTAGAGTGACTTGGTTTCTCCAGTTGAAGACTCGTCATCGGAGCAGACAACGGTTTCGCCACCAGATGCCAGTCCATCTTCACATCCCGCTCCGTGGATGACACCCACAAAGACATGCTTTACGGCGGGCTGAACCGAGGCAGATCTTGGACGCTGAGCCATCTCGATGGTGTCGGTGCAGGTGTCCGGCTCAGGGCCCGGCCCGCCGATCTTGCTGATGAAGACGTGAATTCCTCCAAATGGGACCCGGTACCCGTATTCAATTGAACCGGCCTCGGAATCCCATCCCGCATCATCGATGTAGAGCTTGCTGCGACGACTCTTAGTCATCCGGCCTATAGCGTATCCCTTGAGTCCTTCAAAGCTGCCCTTCAAGAACTCAAAAACATCGTGCGATAGCCCCACGGTGGGCGCCAACTGTCGTGGTTTTGTCACGGCAGATGTCCTCATGAAAGGACTTAGTCGTAGAGCCATTGCTACGGGTTAGCTTAAAGGGGTTAAATCAGACAAGGGACACGAGGATTTTATACTAGCTCGTCCCCTTCGATGAAGGTAAAAGCCTATGTCTAGTTGTGTTGGTATTGCTAGGGTTTCGATGACCAGGGAGCGAATCTGCTTTGCCTGGCTCTCGAGTTGTTGTCCGTTGTCCTCAAACCGATGCCGTTTCGTCCCTTTATATATTTAGGTTGACGCCCGCCGGTTTGCAGAGTCCCGAGGCCGGATCATAAACGTGTCCGGCTCGGTCTCTATCCCTTCTACCTTACAATACAAGTTACATATTTATTGCCGGTTTACATCTACAGGCCCTAATCCGCCTTTGGGCCTTGGGCCTTCTTGAAGCACCATCATCCCTTTGTCTTACTGGGCTTCTAATCTTCATAGAGTTAACCCATCCACTCGAGGTCGGTTTACGTCCAGTAGTAATATCCCAACAGGATGCCTTCCGGGGCATCCCCAAGCTTAGACACTTGAGTCTCCTTGAATATTTACTTCGTGTGCTTGGGCATCCCCAAGCTTGAACTCTTCCCTCTCCTCCTTTCTTCATATCAAGACCTCCTTGATATTTGAACACTTCATCCACACAAAACTTAATAGAAAACCAGTGAGATCCGTTAGTATAATAAAGCAATCAGTACTTTAAGTACTGTTGCAAACCCATTCATGTTTTGTTTTTTGCATTGTAACTACTATATTATAACTTTTACATGGCTTATACCACTGATAAAATCGATAATTTCATCAAAACAAGCAAAACAATGCATCAAGAATAGAATCTATATTAAACAGGAGAGTTTGTAGCAATCTGAACATTCAACATAATTATGTAACTCCAAAAATTCTAAAAAAATAGGACAAACTAAAAAATTTGCATAGCAATACTGTGTAAATAAAATTTGAGGTTCCAGTAAAAAATGAAAATCCACGCACTACAGCCAAAGTTTCTATTTTTACACCGCACATACCAACAAGCAATCTAATCACCCTAAAGGCAAACCTTGGCACATTATTTTTATAATACAATGGATTTGTACAAGGGGTAATTATTTTTGCGAGAAATTTCCATGAAAAACTTACATAGTTTCCATGAGCCTGAACACAAGTGTTCAAGGTCGACCCGCACTTCTGCAATGCATCACCTTTCAATCGCTTCCCTCTTTTTGAAAAAGATTTTAGGTTCCCCTCTATATTTTTTGTTTTTAAATGTTATAAAAGCACTCAATAGAAATAAATGACTCTCTAAAACTTCTGGATTGTCTCCCTAGTAGCGCTTTATCTGAAGCCATTAAGCTAGGCATAAAGTGCTCAAGTAATTGATCCACCCGGATCCCAAGGTATATCAAAGCCAATTTGAATTAGCAATGATTTGTAATTTAGTAGTGAGCACAAAGCAATATAAATCATGCAATGATGAAGTCTAACTCTCTTCCTATGCATCAGCATGTCAAAAAAGAATAATTCATGCACATCAAGTAAAGGCCAATACATAGCATAAGTAGTTTCTTGCAATTCTATTGTGTTGGAAACATAGAGAGGCAAAGATGTAGTTCCTCTCTCATAATAATTGCACGTACAAACAGCAAGCACATGCATATTATACTCATCAAAACATCATGTGTAATGGTAAAACGCAACCCATCAATATAATCCTTAATAAAAGCAAACATCTCTGATATAGTGTAGTTTGGAGAATTCAAAAAGATAATAGGACTATCATGTTTGGGTGCAATAGCAACAATTTCATTCTTAACATAAGGAACTATAGCAAGTTCATCTCCATAATTCAAATTGGCATCATGGCCACAAGCATCAATTTCATCAAAAAGGGATATTTCAAATGAATCAATGGGATCATAGCAATTATCATAGCATTCATCCTTCATTAAGCATGAAGGGAAATTAAATAATGTATGAGTTGAAGAGTTACTCTCATTAGAAGCTGGGCACGGGTGATCAATCCGCTCTTCCTCCTTTTGTTCTTTGCTCTCCTCCTCATCTTTTTCATCTAATAAGCTCATAATTTCTACAATTTCTTCTTCCATAGACTCCTGCAAAATGTTAATCTCTTCTTGGACAGCGGAGGGGTCCTCAAAATATGGTTTAATATAAGCATTAGAATCATAGTTTTCATAGCAATATTTAAGTATGGCCAAAAAATTAGATTTGTAAAGAGTAGCATCATACTTATCAATCAAAGAAGAAATTTCATAAGCACCCTTAAAACCAACAAAATCTTCAATTTGTTGAACATCATAGTAATTATAAACACCCTTGACATAAAAGGATAAGATTCCATTATCAATAAACTCACATTGGTAGGGAATGTGTTCCTTAGGGTCTTCAGAACAACAAGTAAAATCATATAATTCACATAAATTCCAAGCATAGCATTGCATAGTACTAATTTGATGCTGTAAAAGTTTCGCTTTTTGAGATAAACAGTGTTACACAAAACATGCATGCTCATCTAATGATTTTCCCTCAACTAAGCTAGTTGGGTTTTCAGCACGAGCACATGGGGATCAAAGATGAACCAAGTAAAAAATCTTCAGCAGTATGATAGATTTTGGGTGGTTCTTCAACCATTAGTTTAGTAGGTACAACTATTCTTTTTTGGTATTTTGCGTTTCCTATCCATAACTAAAGATAGAAAACAGGAGCACAAAAATAAAAACTACTTAGTGATAAAGCAAACAAGCACACATGAGAATATTCACCCCACGCTATTGCTCCCTAGCAACGGCGCCAGAAAAAGGTCTTGATAAGCCACAAGTATAGGGGATCGTTTGTAGCCTTTTTCGATAAATAAGAGTGTCGAACCCAACAAGGAGCTAAAGGTAGAACAAATATCCCCTCAAGTTCTATCGACCACCGATACAACTATACGCACACTTTAATGTTTGCTTTACCTAGAACAAGTATGAAACTATAAGTACTTTGCGAGAATAAAACTATGAATAAATTGCAAGGTAATAAAAGTAGATAGTTTTTGTCAACAGGAAAGTCATTTGTCCCTAGGCAATCGATAACTAGACCGGTAATCATTCATGCAATTTTATATGAGGGAGAGGCATGAGCTAACATACTTTCTCTACTTGGATCATATGCACTTATGGTTGGAACTCTAGCAAGCATCCGCAACTACCAAAGATCATTAAGGTAAAACACAACCATAGAATTAAGCATCAAGTCCTCTTTACTCCCCTACACAATAGCCCACTTACTCGGGTATGTGTATGCTGTCACTCACGCCACCCACTATAAGCGAATTATGAACATATTACAACACCCTACAGCAGGGATCCCTCATGTTTGCGTGACATGGAGGGCACCGTAGGATAGCACCATGATAAAATATATACTCATACAAACCACGATCATCAATCAGCCCATAGGACAAAACGGATCTACTCAATCATCATAAGATAGCCATAGATCACTGCAAAATAATATATAGCGTTGAGCACCATGTTTAAGTAGAGATTACATCGGGGAGAAGGGGTGTTACACTGCTGCATAGAGGGGGAGAGAGTTGGAGTTGACGGTAGCAAGATTGTTGATGTAGATCACCGTCACGATCCTTGCCCCGGCAGCACTCCGGTGCCACCAGGAGAGAGGGAGAGAGAGCCCCCCTCCTTCTTCTTCTTCCTTGGCCTCCCCTAGATGGGAGGAGAGTTCCCCCTCTGGTCCATAGCCTCCATAGCAGTGGAGGGACGGGAGCTCTTCCGAGATTGGATCTCCCTCTTTGTTCTCTTCTATTTCACGTTCCGATTTTCTAGTCGAAAAGCATTTCTTATATTCCCAGAGATCCTTAACTCCGATTGAACTAAGATTTTAACACGTTTTTTTCGGATATAAACTTCCTTACGCCTGAAGTAGAGCTCCAACCGACTTACGAGGAGGGCACAACCCACCACCACGTGTCTGGGCTGCCTGGTGCGCCCAGGCGTCTTGTGGTGGTTGTGGGCCCCCGTTTGCGTTGATTCCAACTCCCAATAATCAGATACATTCCAAAATAATTCTCCATAAATTTTTACAACGTTTGGACTTCGTTTGATATGGATATTCTGCGAAACAAAAAATATGGAACAAATAGGAACTAGCACTGGGCACTGGATCAATAGGTTAGTCCAATAAATCATACAAAACATTGCCAAGAGTATGTGAAAATTATATAATATTTGCATGAAACAATAAAAAAGTTTAGACACGGCGGAGACATATCTAGAGCCCGGGAAGTCCTAGAACACGGGGTTGTTGAGGCGGAGCGTGTTGAGGATCGGCTGGAGGGTTCACCGAGACAGGCCACCGCATCGACCGAGACGGCGGCGCTATCCTGCGGATCGAGGATGACATTTTGTCCTGGGCGGAGCAGGTTTCCTGGGCCAGCTCCCCCATGGGGATCAGGTGGCCGATGCATACTGAAAGGAAGAATAGGAATCTCTTCGTTGCGCCATGGCTAAGATCTGGGCACAATGTGGGGCATTAAGGGAACGATTCCCCGGCATGGGGGCAGCGTTGCTCCTGTCGGGGGAAGGGAGGAGGATGGAGGTCATGATCTAGGGCGGTAGGACACTAGGAAGGTGGTGTGGTTTTTTCTAGACAATCAGCAAAACTTTTATTAAACCGTCACAATGTTTATAGGGACAAACTAAAGTTCACCAGGGTGGCCTACCCAAACATGGTGGCCCACCCCCAATTTCAAAACATGCTTCGCTAGATTGTGAGCTTCGAAATTCCAGATCCTAAACTCATGCACAAAATTGCATAATTGAAAAATATGAGAGTACTCTATGATCTCATGTATAATAGCCTCATAGCAAGGGCTATTCTTCTGCTTGATGTCATCAACAATTCCTTTGCAATTCATTGCAACATGTATTGCCTCCAGATGAAGGTCCTCTGCTAGTGCCATTGGTTCCCGTACTGCCAACGCCTCAAGAGTAGCTGGGTCGGATATGCCCTTAAACACAATGGTTGGTGCTCCTAGATAAAGTCCCACCCCGTTTCTACAGACCGCAGCAACCGAACCAAAGCCCAATCTTACTCCTTATAGTGGCTGCATCAACTGTTGCGGAACACAGTATTTCAAAAAAAATTACCTATGATCACGCAAGATCTATCTAGGAAATGCATAGCAACGAGAGGGGGAGAGTGTGTCTACGTACCCTCGTAGACCAAAACCGGAAGCGTTTAGTAACGCGGTTGATGTAGTCGAACGTCTTCGCGGTCGAACTGATCCAAGTACCGAACATATGGCACCTCTGTGATCTGCACACGTTCAGCTCAGTGACATCCCTCGAACTCTTGATCTAGTTGAGGCCGAGGAAGAGTTCTGTCAGCACGACGGCATGGTGATGGTGATGATGAAGTTACCGACGCAGGGCTTCGCCTAAGCACCACGACAATATGACTGAGGTGTAAAACTGTGGAAGGGGGCACTGCACACGGCTAAAGATCAACTTGTGTGTCTATGGGGTGCCCCTCCCACGTATATAAAGGGGGAGGGAGGAGGAGGCTGGCCAAGGGTGGCGCGCCCAAGGGGGGGAGTCCTACTCCAAGTAGGATTCGTCCCCCCTTTCCTACTTCCACAAGGAGAAGGGGGAAGGAATAAGAGAAGAGAAGGAAAGGGGGGCGGCCCCCCTAGCCCTAGTACAATTCGGTTTGGGCTAGGGGCGCGCCACCCCTTGGCATGCCTCCTCTCTTCCACCATTAGGCCCATGAGGCCCAATAACTTCCCGGAAGGGGTTCCGGTAACCCTCGGTACTCTGAAACTCATCCGAAACGACCCGAACCATTCCAGTGTCCGAATGTAACCTTCCAATATATTAATATTTATTTCTTGACCATTTCGACACTCCTCTTCACGTCCGTGATCTCGTCCGGGACTCCGAACAACCTTCGGTACATCAAATCACATAACTCATAATATAAATTGTCATCGAACGTTAAGCGTGCGGACCCTACGGGTTCGAGAACTATGTAGACATGACCAAGACACATCTCTGGTCAATAACCAATAGCGGAACCTAGATGCTCATATTGGCTCCTACATATTCTACAAAGATCTTTATCGATCAAACCGCATAACAACATACAATGTTCCCTTTGCCATCAGTATGTTACATGCCCGAGATTCGATCGTCAGTATCATCATACCTATTTCAATCTCGTTACTGTCAACTCTCTTTAATCGTACCATAATGCATAATCTCGTGGCTAACTGATTAGACACATTTCTTGCAAGGGTCATATTGATGTGCATTACCGAGAGGGCCCAGAGATACCTCTCCGATACACGGAGTGACAAATCCTAATCTTGATTTATGCCAACTCAACAAACACCATCGGAGACACCTGTAGAGCATCTTTATAATCACCCAGTTTCGTTCTGACTCCTGATAGCACACTAACTGTTCCTTCGGTATTCGGGAGTTGCATCATCTCATAGTCATAGGAACATGTGCAAGTCAAGAAGAAAGCAATAGCAATAAACTAAACGATTATAGTGCTAAGCTAATGGATGTCTCTTGTCCATCCTGTTCAACAAATAGCAACACATGTCCATGGCTAGGATACTTAACCATCTTTGATTAACGAGCTAGTCAAGTAGAGGCATACAAGGGACACTCTGTTTGTCTATGTATTCACACATGTACTAAGTTTCCTGTTAATACAATTCCAGCATGAATAATAAACATTTATCATGATATAAGGAAATATAAATAACAACTTTATTATTGCCTCTAGGGCATAGTTCCTTCAGTCTCCCACTTGCACTAGAGTCAATAATCTAGATTACATAGTAATGATTCTAACACACATGGAGTCTTAGTGCTGATCATGTTTTGCTTGTGAGAGAGGCTTAGTCATCGGGTCTGCAACATTCAGATCCGTATGTATCTTGCAAATCTCTATGTCTCCCTCCTTGACTTGATTGCGAATGTAAATGAAGCATCTCTTGATGTGCTTGGTTCTCTTATGATATTTGGATTCCTTTGCCAAGGCAATTGCACCAGTATTGTCACAAAAGATTTTCATTGGACCCGATGCACTAGGTATTATGCCTAGATCGGATATGAACTCCTTCAGCCAGACTCCTTCATTTGTTGCTTCCGAAGAAGCTATGTATTCCGCTTCACATGTAGATCCCGCCACGACGCTCTGCTTAGAACTGCACCAACTGACAGCTCCACCATTCAACAAAAATACATATCCAGTTTGTGACTTTGAGTCATCCAGATCAGTGTCAAAGCTTGTATCGACGTAACTGTTTACGACAAGCTCTTTGTCACCTCCATAAACGAGAAACATATCCTAAGTCCTTTTCAGGAATTTTAGGATGCTCTTGACCGTTGTCCAGTGATCCACTCCTAGATTACTTTGGTACCTCCCTGCTAAACTAATAGCAAGACACACATCAGGTCTGGTACACAGCATTGCATACATGATAGAACCTATGGCTAAGGCTTAGGTAATCATTTTCTCTCTATCTTCTGAACTGGTCGGGCATTGAGTCTGACTCAACTTCACATCTTGTAACACATGCAAGAACCCTTTCTTTGACTGATCCATTTTGAAGTTCTTCAAAACTTTATCAAGGTATGTGCTTTGTGAAAGTCCAATTAAGCGTCTTGATCTATCTCTATAGATCTTGATGCCCAATATATAAGAACCTTCACCGAGGTCTTTCATTGAAAAATTCTTATTCAATTATCCTTTTATGATATTCAGAAATTCAGTATCATTTCCGATCAACAATATGCCATCCACATATAATATCAGAAATGCTACGGAGCTCCCACTCACTTTCTTGTAAATACAGGCTTCTCCAAAAGTCTTTACAAAACCATATGCTTTGATCACACTATCAAAACATATATTCCAACTCCGAGAGGCTTACACCGGTCCATAAATGGATCGCTGGAGCTTGCACACTTTGTAGCACCTTTAGGATCGACAAAACCTTCTGGAATGCAGTTTTGACATCCATTTGCCAAATTTCATAAACATAAAATGCGGCAATTGCTAACATGATTCGGACAGACTTAAGCATCTCTACAGGTGAGAAGGTCTCATCATAGTCACCTCCTTGAACTTGTCGAAAACCTTTCACATTAAGTCAATTTTTGTAGACAGTAATATTACCGTCAGCGTCAGTCTTCTTCTTGAAGATTCATTTATTCTCTATGGCTTGCCGATCATCGGGCAAGTCAATCAAAGTCCACACTTTGTTCTCATACATGGATCCCATCTCAGATTTCATGGCCTCAAGCCATTTTGCGGAATCTAGGCTCATCATCACTTCCTCATAGTTCGTAGGTTCGTCATGGTGAAGTAACATGACCTCCAGAACAGGATTATCGTACCACTCTGGTGCGGATCTTACTCTGGTTGACCTACGAGGTTCGATAGTAACTTGATGAGAAGTTTCATGATCATCATCATTAGTGTAGCGACCAGACCTCAAACGGTCCAATCTCTGTGCTCCGGTGTCATCCCTGGATCAGTAATGCTGACACCACACAGTACTTGAAGGATTTATAACAGAGTAGCAATCACACACTTATTACATCGAGTGTCTCCAAAAGAGAACTTATTTCAATAAATATGGCTTAAGGCCATCTAATAACGATAACAGCGGAAGGCTTGGAAGATAAGTGAGTCCATCAACTCCAACGGCATCACTGAGTATAGAACCACGACCTAAAAACTCCTTAATCATCATCTGAAAAGTCTGCAACATTAATGTTGCAACCCGAAACGGGTCAGCACATGGAATATGCTGGCAATGTAACACATAGAGAGTAATGGAATGAAACAGCTATTCTATATGCATATTTGGCTGGTGGAAAGCTCTATGGTTACAGTTTTGTGAAAAGCTAATTTTTCCCTACTTCAAAGAATAAATTTATTTAACTATCATGGTGGTTGTTAAACATTGAGAATGGTTGACAGCATTCTCAATCCCAATTAAACATCATCATTAAACAAACCCATCAAAATTAAATTTTATAGTAACATGTTGAGATTCACATGATAATCCAGGTAGTAGATACTCAAGACGTCCATAACTGGGGACACGGCTAACCATGATTAGTTTATACACTCTGCAAAGGTTTGCGCACTTTTCCCCACAAGACTCGATCGCCTCCGTTTGGTTTCTCACACTACACGGTGTTTGAGAAACGAATGACCGAGACATAGTCTTTCAGAAGCGCTAGCACCTTACGATGGGTAGACCGTACCACCTACATCGCCTACATCTGCTAGTCTACCACTGTAAGAGTTCGCACGACTTAGTCAACTATGCTAGAGCCCATAATAGCTTGTGGCTGCACACAGAAGTTTCTAGCATGAATAATCTCATGATCCCTTTGAGCCTGGGTGGCGGTCCATAAAGAAAAACAGGCAATCCTGGAATACCCAGGTACCTCAATCCACCCAGATGTGTGTTTAAGTTGCCACCTTAAATAAACCATTAATTAACAAACTCACATCTGTCATGGATACACTCACCCAATCCACGTCTACTAGCATAGCATGGCATAATAAGCAACGTAGAAGTAGCTCCCAAAGGTTTGATAATAAACAGGTAATAGGTACTACCTCAAATACTTCCCAAACCCACAATTTAATTAGATCCTAATCATGAAATGTGTAAGGATTTATCTAGTGCAATAAAACTAGGTAGTAGGAGGTATGATCAAAGTGTTACTTGCCTTGCTGATGATCCGGGAAACCTAGCGATTCGAAGTAACAAGCGGCGCACTCCGGGTACTCTAACGCAAACAAACAAGCATACAATAAGTACTCAACTAATGCACAGGTAAAACTCAAATAAGACCTCTAACCAGAAGGTTCAACTTAAGAACTCCGGTTGGCAAAAAAATCAAATCGAACGAAGCAACGAAAGACAAAACGGCAAAAGAAACAGGCTTCGTTTACTATTCTGGATCTAAGGAAATTTTTACAGTGGCAAAAACTTGTTTGAGTTGGTTAATTGGAAAGAGGGTTTCGAGACGAAACTCCAGGCGCTTGAATCGCCTGATTCCGATAAACGAGCGAAAAGTTAGACTAAAACGAAAATCGGATCAGAAATCGCGATCAGAAAAATCGCGGATTTAATCCGAGAAAAAGAAAAATGACGAACGTTCGTTAAAACGAACGAACGGACGAACGTTCGCTAAATAAATAAACCGGAAAAACCGATCTAACGAGAAAAAACAGATCTAAGTTTTTTTTTAAAAAACAATCGGTTTTCTTCGCGAAAACTGAGGCAACGACGTCTACCTCGGCGCTCCGGCGAACGACGGCGGCGGCGGCGTGGCTCCGGCGATCGTCGGTGGCGGCGGCGGTGGGCAGCGGGGCGGCGCGGGTGGCAGCGGTGGCGGCGGTGGCGGCGGCGGCGGCGGCGAGGACTTGGGGCGGCTAGGGTTTGGGGGGTTCCGGCTGGGCCTCCCCGGCTTATAAAGCCAGACAGACCTCGTGTCCGGGTCGGACACGGCCCGTAGGTCGGTTGCGTTTTTTTTTAAGTTACGCTCAGAAAAAAAACAAAAGGACTACTAAACGGACTCCAAAAATCCCGAAATAAATTTTCCCTGGCTTCTAAAATCAAGCCGCACAGGATGAACATTTATTTGGGGCCTAAATGCAATTTTGAAAAACGCGCATTTTTCCTAAATTCAAATAAAATAGCAAATAAACCAAATAAAATCGTATTTGATTTTTTTATTAAATCCTCAATATTTCTTTATTTTGGGAAGGTCATTTTATTCCCTCTCTCATATCTTGATAATAGAAATAATTGAAGATAAAATAAATAAAATCAAATGATCCCTATTTTAAAATTTGAGAAAACTCAAATATGAAAATAACGAAATCCCCAACTCTCTCCAAGGGTCCTTGAGTTGCGAAAAATTTCTAGGATCAACCAAAATGCAATAAATGTGATATGCAATGATGATCTACTGTATAACATTCCAAATTGAAAATTTGGGATGTTACAAACCTACCCCCTTAAGATGAATCTCGAGGGTTGGCTAGAAAATAGGTGAGGGTGGTCCTTCAGCAAATCTTCCTCTCGTTCCCAGGTGGCTTCATCCTCCGTGTGGTGGCTCCATTGAACCTTGCAAAACTTGATAACCTTGTTACGGGTGACTCGACTGGCATAGTCTAGAATCTTAACGGGTTTCTCCTCATAGGTCAAATCACTGTCCAACTGAATTGCTTCCAGCGGTACCGTATCTCTCAGCGGTATGTCAGCCATGTCTGCGTGGCACTTCTTCAACTGGGATACATGAAACATGTCGTGAACTCCTGACAGTCCTTCGGGTAATTCCAACTTTTAGGCTACTTCTCCCATACGCTCCAAAACTTTGTATGGGCCTACAAAATGTGGCGCTAGTTTTCCCTTAACTCCAAAGCGCTTAACTCCTCGAAGTGGTGATACTCGAAGATAAACTCGGTCTCCAACTTCGTAAATTGTCTCCTTGCGTTTAGAATCTGCATAACTCTTCTGCCTGGATTGAGCTACCTTCAGCCTGTCGCGAATTAATTTCACTTTCTGTTCAGACTCCTTTATTAGATCCGGTCCAAACAACTGGCGATCTCCAACTTCATCCCAGGACAATGGGGTCCTGCACCTCCTTCCGTACAAGGCTTCGAAAGGGTCCATCTTCAAACTGGATTGATAGCTGTTGTTGTAAGAGAACTCTGCATACGGCCAATTCTCATCCCAAGTAGATCCGTAATCTAGCGCACAAGCTCTTAGCATATCCTCCAAAATCTGATTGACTCTCTCGGTATGTCCATCTGTCTGCGGGTGGAAAGTTGTGCTAAACTCTAGTCTGGTTCCTAATGTCTCATGCAACTGATTCCAGAACTTTGAGGTAAACTGGGTTCCTCTATCTGATACAATGCTCCTTGGAACTCCATGCAGACATACGATTCTAGTCATGTATATCTTTGCCCACTTTGCATTGGTATAGGTAGTCTTCACTGGAATGAAATGAGCTACCTTTGTCAAACGATCGACTACAACCCATATCGAGTCATAGCTTGAACGTGTTCTGGGCAATCCTGTAATAAAATCCATGCCTAGCTTATCCCACTTCCATTCGGGTATCGGCAATGGTTGTAGCAATCCTGCTGGCTTCTGATGCTCTACCTTCACTCTCTGACATACATCACAAACTGCTACATACTCCGCAATATCCTTCTTCATTCCGGTCCACCAGAAAATATCCTTCAAATCCAAATACATCTTGGTATTTCCTGGGTGAATCGAGTATGGTGAATCATGCGCCTCTTGCATAATTAACTTCCTGATCTCCAGATCATTTGGCACATAAACACGGTCTTCAAACCATAGGGTGTCGTGCTCATCCTCGCGAAATCCCTTAGCTTTTCCTTTGCTCATTTTCTCCTTAATAGAAGCAATCTCCTTGTCAGTCTTTTGGGCTTCTCTGATCTTATCCATCAAAGTAGACTGAATCTCCAATGCTGCTACATAGCCTCTCGAGACTATTTCCAAACGTAGCTCTCGAAGATTTTTGGCTAACTCCCTTGGTAAATCCCCCGTCATTAAGGTGTTGACGTGGCTCTTACGGCTCAACGCGTCAGCTACTATGTTAGCCTTTCCAGGGTGATAATGCAATCTCATATCATAATCCTTGATGAGCTCCAACCATCTCCTTTGTCTGAGATTCAACTCCTTCTGTGTGAAAATATACGTCAAACTCTTATGATCTGTATACACTTCGCAATGGTTTCCAATCAGAAAATGTCTCCAAGTCTTTAGTGCATGCATTACGGCTGCTAACTCCAAATCATGCATAGCATAATTCAACTCATGAGGCTTAAGCTGTCGTGAGGCATATGAAACAACTCTCCCTTCCTGCATAAGCACTGCTCCAAGTCCTCGACGTGAAGCGTCGCAATACACCTCATAATCCTTGGTCTGGTCTGGCAAAATCAACACTGGTGAGGTAACCAAACGTTTCTTCAACTCCTGAAAACTAGCCTCACATTCCTCCGTCCATATGAACTTGGTATCCTTCTTTAACAACTCCGTCATAGGCTTCGCAATCTTTGAGAAATTCTCAATAAACCTCCGGTAGTATCCTGCGAGTCCAAGAAAACTCCGGATCTCTCCAACGGTGGTTGGTGCTTCCCACTTGGTCACGGTATCAACTTTAGTGGGATCTACTGCTATACCTTCTCCATATATAACGTGTTCGAGAAATCCAACTTCTTTCAACCAAAACTCACATTTGCTAAACTTGGCATATAACTGATGTTCTCTGAGCTTTCCAAGAACCAAACGCAAATGTTCCTTATGCTCCTCTTCATTCTTCGAGTAAACCAGGATATCATCAATGAACACTACGACGAACTTATCCAAGAACTCCATAAACACTTTGTTCATCATGTTCATAAAATATGCAGGTGCGTTAGTCAGACCAAATGACACAACGGTATACTCGTACAGCCCATACTTGGTGGTAAAAGCCGTCTTGGGTATATCCTATTGTGGGGACCCCGACTCATAAGTCGTGATCACCGAATGCACGTGTACAGTGATCCCAGAGATCAATGCTCACTGAACACACAGAAGCTGAATAACAAGAGTCTTACATCCATACATACCGTCTTACATAAATTATGACCGTTGTGGTCGAGTCTCGAGTATAACTACGCAGCGGAAATCTTCATCGATAAGTTGGACCCATGCCATCTGCCTTAACCCTATAGGCATTCTGACTGGGAAGCGTCCTAGCTCGCATGTTCATCACCGAAGTATTCTTCATCATATCCTGATCTTTCATGCCTGGCTAATAAAATAACCAGTGGCGAGCCAATGAGTACTTTGAATGTACTCGCAAGCAACCCATGTTTTGGTTCAAGATACAACAATGCGTGATATAGGTAAATTTTTGCAGAAAGCTAATTTTGAGATCAATGACATGTTCAACAGCTTGTAAGACATGCGTAAGGAGAATTCAAGTAACCATGAGGACAGGTTACAGATATCAACATAAATAGAGTGGGCATCAACCCAACTCAATCCTGTCAAGTCCTTTGACTTGACCCAAGTAGTCCTTGCCACTTATCCAAACACACACTGGTTTGCAAACATGTGGACGTAGTCTAACCAGCACCGCCCAACTGTCCTTGACCGTGGACACGGCTATTCGAATAGTTTACACTCTACAGAGGCTGCACATTTTACCCACAAGATCCGAGAAGCTTCTGTGTCATCCACGACCCGCGGTACCTCAAGTACCCGAGGTAAGCACCCGATCACTATCTTTCCCTAGACGACACTAAAATGGAGTCCACTCGATTGGTAGTAACCCCCGTGCCCAACATTTCACAACTTTAAAAATGGTGGAGCCTCGCTCCCATATTCATCACATACCACCGGCACGGGGTACCAACGGTGTGTCCGGTGCCCCATAAAAACGTTCTTGGCCGCCCTACCTGGCACGACCCCGTCCCGAGAGAGCGCACCAACAACTCTCCCATCACTAGTAATGCGGGCTCCAAGCTAGTATCAGCCTAGGTAATCAATAATGCCCTTTCCCATACAAGGGTAGAGTGGTTGTGCATGTAAGGTTGGGACAATCGACAAATCTTAAATCTAATCCGTTTTTGAAAACAACACACACACTTGCCTCGGTATACCACTTCATCATCAAGTGGTTACCCATCTCATTATCTCCCTCGGCATAAGTGGCACCCGATGGGGTTTTTGAAAAGGCTTTTGAAAATACTTTGTCTCCATCACCATGCACATTCCCGTCCCTTTTTGCGTAGCAACTACTTTAGCATCCTATCTACTCCCACCGGCATAACCCTCATAAGGAGGTAGGGTCATGCACAATGCAAGTATCAATGAGGAAGTAATAGAGGCAACCCATCAAAGTGGTTACCATCTCATCATGATTCCGATGCAACACTATTAAAGTGCTATATGACATGCACACAAAGGGTTTCATAGACATGGTCAAAGGGTTGCTTGCCTGTTTTAACAAAGTCTTCGAGGTCTTCAAATATCTCTGGTCCAACTCCAAGCATTTCGTCTACTTCGTCAACTATCGTTGAAAGCAACCATAATGAGCAACACAACAAGGCAGAAAATAAAAGTGCTCTAAAAATATTAATTTGAATTTTCTAGGACATCTTTGGTTATACAAAAATAACCAGAGTGGTTTCATTGGAATTGGGTCAGTGGATATTTCTAAACATTTTGATATGATGGAATCAAGGGGTTTATGGGTTTGCAAGAAGTGTACAGAAACTTATTTTTGAAAAATGAGCAAAGGCACCCATTTAACAAACCATGATTTTAGAAGCATCTAGGAGTTGGTCTCACTGGATTTGGAGCTCAAATGATTTTCCTATGAAATTACAAAGTTGACAAATATGAAGAAATGGCTCATTATTTTGTGTGGTATAGAAAGTATTAATAAAAATGTCCATAAACTAAGTTATGAACTTAGAAGCATCTAGGAATTTGAATCATGGCATTTGGATTAAATTTCAGCCCTCTGTGATTTTCTAAAGTTTATGACAGAAATGGAAAAGTAAGATTTCATAAACATTTGTGAAGGAAATGTTTCTGGAAAAATGTGCAAATTGCACCCTGTGATAGAGAATGAGTTTATGAACTAGTAGAAATTTGAATCATCAAATTTGGGCAGGAAATGAATGAACTATGGATTGTAGAAACTCACTGGAAAAGAATAAAAAGAAATATAAGGCATTACCCTTATCCTACCCACCGGCGAGAGATAGCCGTGGGCAGGCCCAGCTGCTCGGTCGCGCGGGCGACAGGGGCAACATCGAAGGCGGCTTTGCGGGGGTGCGCCTTCGCGCAGGGGAGGCGGATCCGGCTGAAGCCGTTTCCACTTAAACGGACTGGCCCACCCACTGGGTCGCTGACGTGCGGGCCCCAGCAGCCGGTCGTCTTCCTCCTCCCGCGCGCGGTCTGGCCGCGAGGAGGAGCGGCTCCCGCTGGCGATTTCCGGGGCTACACAACACCCACGGCGACGTTCTGTCCACCGACCTGACCAGCGCAGAGAGGCACTTCCAGCCACTGGTCGCACGCATGCCGGGGAGGACCTGGTCAAGGAGAGCACCGTCCGTGGCGGACGTGGCCGACGGTGATGGCGGCACTGGTGCTACGAGGCGGCGGAGCAGAGGGATAAGTGGTGAGGGGTTCCGTTGTGGTCAGGGGGTTCGTCTAGTGGAGAAAGGAGGGGAGGAGGAGGGCTCATTTGCGGGAACTTGAGAGAAGGCCGGTCGCTCGGCTTCAGCCATGGACGAGGTTGGAGGGCGCGAGGAGGGGAGTGGGTTGGTCCAGGGGATGAACGAGAGGGAGAGAAGGCCAAAGGAGTAGAGAGGGGGCTCGGGGGTGGCCTTAAGTAGAAGGGGGCGAGGTGCACCGTGGACGATGCGCCGGCGAGGTCATTGCCGTTGCTAGGGGTCATGGGGGTTCGCGTGTGCGTGTCCGGGGCATTTGTAGAGATGGTCTACGGCCAGGGGAAGGGAGAGAAGGAGCGGGGAGAACTCCGGGTGGAGCCACGAGCTCGCATGGCATTGGCGGGCTCGGGCAGCTCTGGGCACGCGCGGCATGGGCAAGACAGAGGGGGAAAGGAGGGGGCCAGCGCGGTGGCGTGTTGCGGACGTCGAGGCACCTTGACTGGCGCAAGGGGGAGGCTCGAGGTGGTCGGGGGACGCGGCGTCAATGGTCGCCTGCTCTGCCTCGCGCTCCAGAGCGCGTCTTTGGCCGACATCCGCGGCTTTTCCACGCGCACTCGCGCGTCCACTTGTGTCTAGTGGCTGCATGTGGGAGTAAACAATGGGGAGGGAGGCTTTGGATGCTCTGAAACTTGCCAGGAGTGGGAGAGAGATGAGAAAGGGAGGGAAAAGTGGTTGTCCAGAGAAGAAGAATGGGGTACTACCCCCCCCCCTTAATCATGGTTCCTCAGGCAGGGAAAGATGCAGGGGGTTAGAGGAGGACCAGATGAGGCTGTGGGAAAAGGTTGAGATCATGGAGATTTGTGGAAATGTACAAAACATGCATTTTAAGTTTCTGCCAGAAGGTGTTTGATGTAGGTTTGGGCAAGCAAATGGACTTCCCTTGTCATGATGCTTGACGGGGTCAAATGGCATGAGAAAATAAGAGATTCCACCAAGATTTAGTTCATTTGGGCAAAGTTGCCAATGCAACTTTTGTAAACCCTAGAAATCAATAGAAATAGACTTTCCAAGATTTACTTATGAAAATCCATTCTCCTTGATGTACCACTTGGAGTAGTGTCATCATTTGAGGATTTGAACATGTCCACAAAAATTCAGATCAAAAGGACACACTTGGCAATGTAGAGTTGTTCAAACTTGGATCTGGACAAAGAGGGTTTTGGGGCACTTTTGTGAACCAAAGTTATTTTGATTGATATGAAACTTTGCAAGATCATCACATTATGAATATTTGACTTGCTAGAATTTTCCTGGGTTTATTTGAAAATATTTCTTATAGAAATATTTCAAATATTTGAAATGAGCTGAAATAGTTCTGGAGGGTTTTGTCCAATATTTTGACCATGACCATGTGTTGAAACTCATATATATGGACAATATGTGTCCACTGAGCTTCCCTGATTTTTCTCAAATATTTTTGAAGCTTTAAAATAATTTTAACCTATCAAAGACCATTTCTGGCCTAACGAAAAAGCCTTTAAATAAAATAGGAAAATAACTTTTAAAATTATATTTTTGTGGTTTCTGGGTGTCCTATATCTAATAGGAGTCAAATATATTTTTGGAAAGATTTTTACTGCCCTGAATTAAGTACTTGCAGTACAAACCTCAATTTAGGGGTTTTAGGAAAACTAATTTTTGAAAATACTATTTGGCCAAATTATTTTTGTAAGAAGTTATTTTTATGTCCTATAAACATGGCATGATCATTGGGAAAAGGTTTTGGATCAAGGAGAAGGAGTATAAGAGTTTGATTTTTAGAGCACTTGCAAACAGCAGTCAAACATTCAATCAAAGCAAAGACAAAACACTCAAAAGTTTTTGTCAAACCACATTTTATCATGATTTATTAGCTTAAGTGTTGTGGCATGAAAATCAGGGTGTGACAGACCTACCCCCCTTACAAGAATCTCGTCCCCGAGATTCCCAGACTAGGTGCGGAAAGGGATACACAAACTTGGATCTGGGGTAGTCTTCAAATCCTCATGTTGCTTCTGCTTCAGTGTGGTTGCTCCACTGGACCTTGAAGTACTTGAAGGTGCGGCTTCGAGTGTGTCGCTCAGCCTCATTCAAAATGCAGATGGGCCTCTCACTGTAAGTCAAATCAGGCTGAAGGTTAATGGCTTGGTGATTGATGTCCTTGTAAAGATCAGGCTTGTTTGGAACCTGGAGACACTTCCGGAGTTGTGACACGTGGAATACGTGGTGCACATCGGATAGTTCAGGTGGCAGTTCCAACTAGTAAGCCACTTCTCCTCGTCGGTCAGTGATCTTGAAGGGGCCGATGTATCTTGGGGCGAGCTTTCCTTTGACATGGAAGCGCTGGGTTCCCTTGAGAGGTGTGACCCGGAGATAGACATGGTCTCCAACTCGGAAGTTCATGTCTCTACAACGTGAGTCAGCGTAGCTCTTCTGCCTTGACTTGGCAGTCTTCAAACGCTCTCTAACAAGTTGGACTTGCTCTTCTGCTTCACGGAGGATATTGGACCCAAAGACTAGTCCTTCTCCGGTCTCTGACCAATTGAGGGGTGTGCAGCACTTCCGTCCGTTTAACACCTCAAATGGTGCCATCTAAAGGTTTGACTGATAACTGTTGTTGTAGGAGAACTCGGCGAAAGGGAGGCAATCTTCCCAGCTAGCTCCATATGATAAGACACAGGCTCGGAGCATGTCTTCGAATATCTGATTCACTCGTTCTGTCTGACCTCCGGTATGTGGGTGGAAAGCAGTGCTGAAGGACAACTTGGTCCCCATGGCCTCTTGGAACTTCTTCCAAAACCTTGAGGTAAACTGGGTTCTTCGGTCTGACACGATCTCCTTGGGAACACCATGAAGGCTTACGATTCTGTTGATGTAGAGGCTGGCTAGCTGGTTTCCCTTGTAAGTCGTTTTGACAGGAATGAAATGGGCTACTTTGGTCAAATGGTCGACTATGACCCAGATGGAGTCATGTCCCTTATTTGACCTGGGTAATCCAGTGATGAAGTCCATTCCGACTTTATCCCATTTCCATTCAGGCACCTTGAGAGGCTGTAACATTCCAGCGGGTCACTGATGTTCAGCTTTGACCCTTTGGCATATGTCACACTTAGCGACGAAAGTGGCTATCTCTCTCTTCATGCCATGCCACCAGAATCTCTCCTTTAGGTCTTGATACATCTTGGTTCCTCCGGGGTGGATGGAATACGGGGTGTCATAAGCTTCTTGCAAGATCAAATTCTTGATCTCAATCTTGTTGGGTACGCAAGTGCGATTCCCAAACCACACAATTCCTTGCTCATCCTCTGAGAATCCTGGGCCTTGCCTGCCTTGATCTTCCTCTTGATGCCTTCAATACTTTCGTGTCCCTTCTGAGCTTCCTTAACATCATCTATCAAGGTAGGCCTAACTTCGAGGTTGGCCAAGAATCCTGGTGCAACCAGTTCCAACCCGAAGCTTTCAAGTTCTACATACAAGGCGGGTAGCCTGTCCTTAAGCATATCATTCAGGGAACAAGCCTTTCTGCTTAATGCATCTGCTACCACATTAGCCTTTCTAGGGTGGTATTGAACACTAAGGTCATAATCCTTGATCAACTCTAGCCATCTTCTTTTCCTCATGTTCAATTCCTTCTGAGTGAAAATATACTTCAGACTTTTGTGATTCGTGTATATCTCACACCGCTTCCCTAGGAGGTAATGTCGCCATGTTTTCAGGGCATGAACTACAGTTGCCAACTCGAGGTCATGAGTAGCATAGTTCTCTTCATGAGGCCGTAGTTGCCTTGAAAGGTAAGCTGCGACTCTGCCCTCTTGCATCAGGACACCTCCCAGTCCGGTTCTTGACGCATCACAATATATCGCAAACTCCTTGTGTATATCTGGTGTGGCCAGCACAGGGGCAGTGGTCAGTCTCTTCTTCAGCTCCTGGAAGCTCTCTTCACACTTCGGCGTCCATTCAAACTTCTTGTCCTTCTTCAAGAGCTGAGTCATGGGTCGGGTAATGCTTGAGAATCCTTCAACGAACTTGTGGTAGTATCCTGCGAGTCCGAGGAAGCTCCTGACTTCCTTCACATTGCTTGGGGATTCCCATTCAGTCACGGCTTCAATCTTAGCGGGATCGACCGACAATCCTTCTTTGGTCAAAACATGACCCAAGAATCCAACCTCATGCAGCCAAAATTCGCACTTGCTGAACTTGGCGTATAGTTGGTGCTCTCGAAGCTTGTCTAGGACCATCCTCAAGTGTTGCTCATGCTCTTCTTCCGTCTTCGGGTGGACACGCATGTCCTCAATTGAAGATGATAACTATCTTGCCTAAGTACTCTATGAAGCATATGGGGTACGTAGAGTGGGCTGAGGCATTTCTACCCTAAGGAAACACGTCGTATGCCGCTCCAAGATCTTGTTTCCTTCTTATGAACCAACTCCAAAAGCCCATTAACTACATAATTCATTAATTCTACCAATCCAATGTCTATGGTGTTCCACATGATCTTCTTATGTCATACAATCCCCGAATGCTGGAAAGGACTACCTTACTGTAGTCAGTCCACCAATTTCCATTATCATGGTCAAGTAAACTCCAAGGTCAAGCTTATATAGATCCCTAAATCAACTCCGACAATTAATCCAATCTCTTAGTTTATCATTCACCGAGAAACATGGTATCGTGATCAAGATCATCAGTCTAAATCCAATTTACTCCGAACCATGTAGAATTACTCTGCATCCATACTCCACTAGGATAACCTATTGAATCCAAATCTCATGTCCAACAAGAATTCCTATCTATTCCCCCAAGTCATTTTCTTAATGCCAACTATCTTCTATCATATCCCCTGGCTCAGTCAAATCCTTATACTTCCAAGAATTCAGCTTGCGGTCTTAATTGTCCCACTAAATCCAATTTATCCAGGGGTAATGAAAGCTATGCTACTCTATATTAATGATCCCACCAAGTTCATCTACCAACATGAAAGCCTCATAATCCACCAAATAGTCTCATATAAATTCTCAAAGTCATTGATATAAACTCATCAAGTCATTTGTCCTCTATTCCTATATCCTTAAACTTATCTTCCCTATGGCATTGCCAGTTTTGGTGCTTTCATAAGATGACAATGTGCTCGTCCACTATGTCCACTAGTTCCATAATGAACCCAGTGTTGTGCAAGGTTGCGAAGGATTAACTGGTTCTCTTGCAATACTGCGGGTTAAGCACACGGTTAAGGATTTGAGATGGGGTATCTTGTGAAGTCTCGATGGGTATAGGGATGGGTTTCCAGTCTTGAGGGGTAAACGTAACTCTACGGGGTTGCACTTGGTCGAGGAGGCCGTAGCAAAAGTCTTCAGTGCTAATTGGTTGCCGAAGTAGAATCCTTGGTGTATCTTGTCTTGTCGATCTTCAGTTGATGAGAGAGATGAGAGAGAAAAGTGGCATAGATGGGGATGCCTAAGGGGGTTCTATAGTGCAGGCGCAAACAAACAAGTGCCAAAAAGGGCCAAACACCAACAACAAAATAAGGCAGGTGATATAGTCGCGTACTTGTTACCTAGGGCAAAAGTTGCGACCTATCTTATAACACAAACAAATAAAACAAGCAGCACACAATCATGGTTCTATTTGAACCATCATACGGACTCGACTGCGCATAGGGGGTACATGACTCATCCTACCCTAGGGGTTCTCGGACTCAGTAGTCATGCCTTGTGCCTCGTGCAGTCTTCTGAGTTTTCCTCACGTGTTGCTACGTCTCTTGTAGTTGTTCGATGAAACGATCTGGGTTGAGCCTGAAGAGTCTTCAACAACTCCTCTCCTGTTGAGGTGATGGGGTGAAGGTGGCTCCTCGTAGCTAGCATTGACTCGGTATTCTATTGTCTTCTTAATCATGACGATCTCTTTTGCCTTTTAAGGCGTCAAGGGTTTCGGGTAAGCAATCATTTATGCAATGACATTAACAAGGCATAGTAGAGGTCCTACCTATCAGTTACGTCGATGATAGCATCGATACCAAGAGCGGGGGACGAAGAGAATCGTTTTCCTGCTCACTATAGTGAGGCGGACCAAATCGCGAGGTTCTCATCCACCGGTGGTTGCCGATACAACAACGGTAAGGACATGGTTGCTCTATTAGCGATGTATATCATGATCTTGCATATCCTATGCCCTGATCATCGTAAGCCAAGGTTGCATTATCCTGGGGCAAATCCAGAGGTATCACCATCCTCTGGGTCTTCATGTCCTCATTCCTCGAAGACGTATCTTCTGTTGGCATCGTCTTGTTGTGGTGTCGCCAATCTTGTGTTCAGAAGAGGTGGGTGAGTGTTTGGCAAGGTGTCTTCCTTATAGGTTACCTACGAGGGTTACAGGGAATCATGTGGTCAGGGGCATAAGGGTTCTAGCGACCATAAGTTTTGAAGGGGAAGAGATCAATAAGGAAAGTATACCTTAGTTTTTGAAAAACTGAGAAGGGAAGAGAAGTATAGATAGTTTTGAAACTAGTAATAGTTTTGGAAATAGTTTTATCCCTAACTAACGACCATGATAACTAAGGCTTCCTACAGTCAGGATGGCTCTGATACCAGCTCTGTGGGGACCCAGACTCATAAGTCATGATCACCGAATGCACGTGTACAGTGATCCCAGAGATCAATGCTCACTGAACACACAGAAGCTGAATAACAAGAGTCTTACATCCATACATACCGTCTTACATAAATTATGACCGTTGTGGTCGAGTCTCGAGTATAACTACGCAGCGGAAATCTTCGTCGATAACTTGGACCCATGCCATATGCCTTAACCCTACAGCCATTCTGACTAGGAAGCGTCCTAGCTCGCATGTTCGTCACCGAAGTATTCTTCATCATATCCTGATCTTTCATGCCTGGCCAATAAAATAACCAGTGGCAAGCCAATGAGTACTTTGAATGTACTCGCAAGCAACCCATGTTTTGGTTCAAGATACAACAATGTGTGATATAGGTAAATTTTTGCAGAAAGCTAGTTTTGAGTGCAATGACATGTTCAACAACTTGTAAGACGTGCATAAGGAGAATTCAAGTAACCATGAGGACAGGTTACAGATATCAACATAAATAGAGTGGGCATCAACCCAACTCAATCCTGTCAAGTCCTTTGACTTGACCCAAGTAGTCCTTCCCACTTATCCAAACACACACACTGGTTTGCAAACATGTGGACGTAGTTTAAGCAGCACCGCCCAACTGTCCTTGACCGTGGACACGGCTATTCGAATAGTTTTACACTCTACAGAGGTTGCACACTATACCCACAAGATCCGGGAAGCTTCCGTGTCATCCACGACCCGCGGTACCTCAAGTACCTGGGGTAAGCACCCGATCACTATCTTTCCCTAGACAACACTAACATGGAGTCCACTCGATTGGTAGTAACCACCGTGCCCAACATTTCACAACTTTAAAAATGGTGGAGCCTCGCTCCCATATTCATCACATACCACCGACACGGGGTACCAACGGTATGTCCGGTGCCCCATAAAAATGTTCTTGGCCGCCCTACCTGGCACAACCCCGTCCCGAGAGAGCGCACCAACAACTCTCCCATCACTAGTAATGCGGGCTCCAAGCTAGTATCGGCCTAGGTAATCAATAATGCCCTTTCCCATACAAGGGTAGAGTGGTTGTGCATGTAAGGTTGGGACAGTCGACAAATCTTAAATCTAATCCGTTTTTTGAAAACAACACACACACTTGCCTCGGTATACCACTTCGTCATCAAGTGGTTACCCATCTCATTATCTCCCTCGGCATAAGTGGCACCCGACGGGGTTTCCAAAAAGGCTTTTGAAAATACTTTTTCTCCATCACCATGCACATTCCCGTCCCTTTTTGCGTAGCAACTACTTTAGCATCCTATCTACTCCCACCGGCATAACCCTCATAAGGAGGTAGGGTCATGCACAATGCAAGTATCAACGAGGAAGTAATAGAGGCAACCCATCAAAGTGGTTACCATCTCATCATGCACTACTAGGGAAAAGCCTATACACAGAATCTTACCAGCAGCGCGCTTTAAAATCAGGCGCTGCTGCTAAGTAGCAGTAGCACGGGTTTTTAAACCTCGCTACTACTAAGTTGATAGCAGTAGCGCTGGTTTTTAACCCTCGCTACTACTAAGCGGTCTCTACCGTGCCCCCCAGGACATGCCATAGTAGTAGCGCGGGTTTTTAACCCTCGCTACTACTAAGTTGGTAGTAGTAGCGCTAGTTTTTACCCCTCGCTACTACTAAGCAGTCTCTACCGTGCCCCTGGGCCGTGCCATAGTAGTAGCGAGGGTTATAAACCCGCGCTACTACTAAGTTTTTTCCCCTCTCTACTACTAAGAGGTCTCAACCGTGCCCCTCCGGGACATGCCATAGTAGTAGCGAGGGGTAAAATCCCTC
>NC_041382.1:711800886-711804125 GCF_002162155.2 Triticum dicoccoides | reverse complement strand
CCCCCCCGCGTGGATCGCCTTTTCAGTTTTGTAAAAAGCAAAAGAAAATGATAAAAACTTCAAAAATTAAAATCCTTCGAGATGTAGTTATATTACTACATCTACTAGTTAGGAAAATTTAAAAACTTAAATTTGGACATGTTTTGCAAAAAGTGTAGGGAAAATGTAAAATGGCTATAACTTTTGCATACGATGTTAGAAAAAAACATATAATATATCAAAATGTTTCAAAAATTAAAATCCTTCGAGATGTAGTTATGTTCTTACATCTACTAGTTAGGAAAATTTAAAAACTTAAATTTGGACATGTTTTGCAAAAAGTGTAGGGAAAATGTAAAATGGCTATAACTTTTGCATACGATGTTAGAAAAAAATGTATAATATATCAAAATGTTCAGCACGAAAATCCGCATACGATGGAGACAGCCTATGGCCTGTTTGCAAAATTTTAAAGTCCTCAAATTCTAAAAGGAAAAAAAGTTATGCTCAAATTTCAGTTTTTTTAAATTTTGGTCAAATCTGGTCAAACTGTGGTCAAACTACTTATTCAAGACGTATTAGTGTTACTAAATAATTATTCAAGAATATTAGTGTTACTAAATAATTATTTCAGTTTTTTGGAATTTTGGTCAAATCTGGTGAAACTGTGGTCAAACTTTGGTCAAAATGTGGTCAAACTCCTTATTCAAGAAATATTAGTGTTAGTAAATAATTATTGTGGTTTAGAGCAATAGTTTTAAACTCAAACAGCGAAATGTGTGACTTCATGCTCAAGCTAAACTCCCGAGGGTTAATAGGATTGACATCTTACTATTGTCAGGAAAACAACAAGTGCAGACTTGGAATCGAGGGAGAATAGAACCCGGAAGTTAAGCATGCTCAGGCTGGAGTAGTAAGAGGATGGGTGACCGTCCGGGAAGTTAGATGATTTGGAATGATGAGGGGTGATTAGAGATTAAATTGAGCAGTGATGAGGGTGATTAGATATTAGAGGTAAAAATAATTCAGAAATTTGAAAATCCGGGCAAAAAATTCAAAAAAAAATCCGCGGGTTAGTTGTAGCGCGGGTTTTTACCCACGCTACTACTAATGGACGTAGTAGTAGCGCGGGTGCGCCCGCACTACTGCTATACGTTAGCTGTAGCGCCTTATTAGTAGCGCCGGACCCCGCGCTGCTAATAGGCCCAAAACCCGTGTTGCTGCTAGGCTTTTCACTAGTAGTGATGATTCCGATGCAACACTATTATAGTGCTATATGACATGCACACAAAGGGTTTCATAGACATGGTCAAAGGGATGCTTGCCTGTTTCAACAAAGTCTTTGAGGTCTTCAAATATCTCTGGTCCAACTCCAAGCATTTCGTCTACTTCGTCAACTATCGTTGAAAGCAACCATAATGAGCAACACAACAAGGCAGAAAATAAAAGTGCTCTAAAAATATTAATTTGACTTTTCTAGGACATCTCTGGTTATACAAAAAATAACCAGAGTGGTTTCATTGGAATTGGGTCAGTGGATATTTCTAAACATTTTGATATGATGGAATCAAGGGGTTTATGGGTTTGCAAGAAGTGTACAGAAACATATTTTAGAAAAATGAGCAAAGGCACCCATTTAACAAACCATGATTTTAGAAGCATCTAGGAGTTGGTCTCACTGGATTTGGAGTTCAAATGATTTTCCTATGAAATTACAAAGTTGACAAATATGAAGAAATGGCTCATTATTTTGTGTGGTATAGAAAGTATTAATAAAAATGTCCATAAACTAAGTTATGAACTTAGAAGCATCTAGGAATTTGAATCATGGCATTTGGATCAAATTTCAGCCCTTTGTGATTTTCTAAACTTTATGACAGAAATGGAAAAGTAAGATTTCATAAACATTTGTGAAGGAAATGTTTCTGGAAAAATGTGCAAATTGCACCCTGTGATAGAGAATGAATTTATGAACTAGTAGAAATTTGAATCATCAAATTTGGGCAGGAAATGAATGAACTATGGATTGTAGAAACTCACTGGAAAAGAATAAAAAGAAATATAAGGCATTACCCTTATCCTGCCCACCGGCGAGAGATAGCCGTGGGCTGGCCCAGCTGCTCGGCGCGCGGGCGATAGGGGCAACGTCGAAGGCGGCTTTGCAGGGGTGCGCCTTCGCGCAGGGGAGGCGGATCCGACCGAAGTCGTTTCCACTTAAACGGACGGGCCCGCCCGCTGGGTCGCTGACGTGCGGGCCCCAGTGGCCGGTCGTCTTCCTCCTCCCGCGCGCGCTCTGGCCGCGAGGAGGAGCGGCTCCCGCTGGCGATTTCCGGGGCTACACAGCACCCTCGGCGACGTTCTGTCCACCGGCGTGACCAGCACAGAGAGGCACTTCCAGCCACTGGTCGCATGCATGCCGGGGAGGACCTGGTCAAGGAGAGCGCCGTCCGTGGCGGACGTGGCCGACGGCGATGGCGGCACTGGTGCTACGAGGCGGCGGAGCAGAGGGATAAGTGGTGAGGGGTTCCGTTGTGGTCAGGGGGTTCGTCTAGTGGAGAAAGGAGGGGAGGAGGAGGCCTCATTTGCGAGAAATTGAGAGAAGGCCGGTCGCTCGGCTTCAGCCATGGACGAGGTTGGAGGGCGCGAGGAGGGGAGTGGGTTGGTCCAGGGGATGCACGAGAGGGAGAGAAGGCGAAAGGAGTAGAGAGGAGGCTCGGGGGTGGCCTTAAGTAGAAGGGGGCGAGGTGCACCGTGGACGGTGCGCCGGCGAGGTCATTGTCGTTGCTAGGGGTCATGGGGGTTCGCGTGTGCGTGTCTGAAGCGTTTGTAGAGATGGTCTACGGCCAGGGGAAGGGAGAGAAGGAGCGGGGAGAACTCCGGGTGGAGCCACGAGCTCGCACGGCATTGGCGGGCTCGGGCGGCTCTGGGCACGCGCGTCATGGGCAAGACAGAGGGGGAAAGGAGGGGGTCCAGCGCGGTGGCGTGTTGCGGACGTCGAGGCACCTCGACTGGCGCAAGGGGGAGGCTCGAGGTGGTCGGGGGACGCGGCGTCAACGGTCGCCTGCTCTGCCTCGCGCTCCAGAGCTCATCTTTGGCCGGCATCCGCGGCTTTTCCGCGTGCACTCGCGCGTCCACTTGTGTCTAGTGGCTGCAGGTGGGAGTAAACAATGGGGAGGGAGGCTTTGGATGCTCTGCAACTTGCCAGGAGTGGGAGAGAGATGAGAAAGGGAGGGAAAAGTGGTTGTCCAGAGAAGAAGAAT
>NC_041382.1:711792380-711800082 GCF_002162155.2 Triticum dicoccoides | reverse complement strand
AGGGAAAGATGCAGGGGGTTAGAGGAGGACCAGATGAGGCTGTGGGAAAAAGTTGAGATCATGGAGATTTGTGGAAATGTACAAAACATGCATTTTGAGTTTCTGCCAGAAGGTGTTTGATGTAGGTTTGGGCAAGCAAATGGACTTCCCTTGTCATGATGCTTGACAGGGTCAAATGTCATGAGAAAATAAGAGGTTCCACCAAGATTGAGTTCATTTGGGCAAAGTTGCGAATGCAACTTTTGTAAACCCTAGAAATCAAAAGAAATGGACTTTCCAAGATTTACTTATGAAAATCCATTCTCCTTGATGTACCACTTGGAGTAGTGTCATCATTTGAGGATTTGAACATGTCCACAAAAATTCAGATCAAAAGGACACACTTGGCAATGTAGAGTTGTTCAAACTTGGATCTGGACAAAGAGGGTTTTGGGGCACTTTTGTGAACCAAAGTTATTTTGATTGATATGAAACTTTGCAAGATCATCACATTATGAATATTTGACTTGCTAGAATTTTCCTGGGTTTATTTGAAAATATTTCTTATAGAAATATTTCAAATATTTGAAATGAGCTAAAATAGTTCTGGAGGGTTTTGTCCAATATTTTGACCATGACCATGTGTTGAAACTCATATATATGGACAATATGTGTCCACTGAGCTTCCCTAATTTTTCTCAAATATTTTTGAAGCTTTAAAATAATTTTAACCTATCAAAGACCATTTCTGGCCTAAAGAAAAAGCCTTTAAATAAAATAGGAAAATAACTTTTAAAATTATATTTTTGTGGTTTCTGGGTGTCCTATATCTAATAGGAGTCAAATATATTTTTGGAAAGATTTTTACTGCCCTGAATTAAGTACTTGCAGTACAAACCTCAATTTAGGGGTTTTAGGAAAACTAATTTTTGAAAATGCTATTTGGCCAAATTATTTTTGTAAGAAATTATTTTTATGTCCTATACACATGGCATGATCATTGGGAAAAGGTTTTGGATCAAGGAGAAGGAGTATAAGAGTTTGATTTTTAGAGCACTTGCAAACAGCAGTCAAACATTCAATCAAAGCAAAGACAAAACACTCAAAAGTTTTTGTCAAACCACATTTTATCATGATTTATTAGCTTAAATGTTGTGGCATGAAAATCAGGGTGTGACAGACCTACCCCCCTTACAAGAATCTCTTCCCCGAGATTCCTAGACTAGGCGCGGAAAGGGATACAGAAACTTGGATCTGGGGTAGTCTTCAAATCCTCATGTTGCTTCTGCTTCAGTGTGGTTGCTCCACTGGACCTTGAAGTACTTGATGGTGCGGCTTCGAGTGTGTCGCTCAGCCTCATTCAAAATGCAGATGGGCCTCTCACTGTAAGTCAAATCAGGCTGAAGGTTAATGGCTTGGTGATTGATGTCCTTGTAAAGATCAGGCTTGTTTGGAACCTGGAGACACTTCCGGAGTTGTGACACGTGGAATATGTGGTGCACATCGGATAGTTCAGGTGGCAGTTCCAACTAGTAAGCCACTTCTCCTCGTCGGTCAGTGATCTTGAAGGGGCCAATGTATCTTGGGGCGAGCTTTCCTTTGACATGGAAGCGCTGGGTTCCCTTGAGAGGTGTGACCCGGAGATAGACATGGTCTCCAACTCAGAAGTTCATGTCTCTACGACGTGAGTCAGCGTAGCTCTTCTGCCTTGACTTGGCAGTCTCCAAACGCTCTCTAACTAGTTGGACTTGCTCTTCTGCTTCACGGAGGATATCGGACCCAAAGACTAGTCCTTCTCCTGTCTCTGACCAATTGAGGGGTGTGCGGCATTTCCGTCCGTTTAACACCTCAAATGGTGCCATCTGAAGGTTTGACTGATAACTATTGTTGTAGGAGAACTTGGCGAAAGGGAGGCAATCTTCCCACCTAGCTCCATATGATAAGACACAGGCTCGGAGCATGTCTTCGAGTATTTGATTCACTCGTTCTGTCTGACCTTCGGTCTGTGGGTGGAAAGTAGTGCTGAAGGACAACTTGGTCCCCATGGCCTCTTGGAACTTCTTCCAAAACCTTGAGGTAAACTGGGTTCTTTGGTCTGACACGATCTCCTTGGGAACACCATGAAGGCTTACGATTCTGTTGATGTAGAGGCTGGCTAGCTGGTTTCCCTTGTAAGTCGTTTTGACAGGAATGAAATGGGCTACTTTGGTCAAATGGTCGACTATGACCCAGATGGAGTCATGTCCCTTATTTGACCTGGGTAATCCAGTGATGAAGTCCATTCCGACTTTATCCCATTTCCATTCAGGCACCTTGAGAGGCTGTAACATTCCAGCGGGTCACTGATGTTCAGCTTTGACCCTTTGGCATATGTCACACTTAGCGACGAAAGTGGCTATCTCTCTCTTCATGCCATGCCACCAGAATCTCTCCTTTAGGTCTTGATACATCTTGGTTCCTCCGGGGTGGATGGAATACGGGGTGTCATGAGCTTCTTGCAAGATCAAATTCTTGAGCTCAATCTTGTTGGGTACGCAAGTGCGATTCCCAAACCACACAATTCCTTGCTCATCCTCTGAGAATCCTCGGCCTTGCCTGCCTTGATCTTCCTCTTGATGCCTTCAATACTTTCGTGTCCCTTCTGAGCTTCCTTAACATCATCTATCAAGGTAGGACTAACTTCGAGGTTGGCCCAGAATCCTGGTGCAACCAGTTCCAACCCGAAGCTTTCAAGTTCTACATACAAGGCGGGTAGCCTGTCCTTAAGCATATCATTCAGGGAACAAGCCTTTCTGCTTAATGCATCTGCTACCACATTAGCCTTTCTAGGGTGGTATTGAACACTAAGGTCATAATCCTTGATCAACTCTAGCCATCTTCTTTGCCTCATGTTCAATTCCTTCTGAGTGGAAATATACTTCAGACTTTTGTGATTCGTGTATATCTCACACCGCTTCCCTAGGAGGTAATGTCGCCATGTTTTCAGGGCATGAACTACAGCTGCCAACTCGAGGTCATGAGTAGCATAGTTCTCTTCATGAGGCCGTAGTTGCCTTGAAAGGTAAGCTACGACTCTGCCCTCTTGCATCAGGACACCTCCCATTCCGGTTCTTGACGCATCACAATATATCGCAAACTCCTTGTGTATATCTGGTGTGGCCAGCACAGGGGCAGTGGTCAGTCTCTTCTTCAGCTCCTGGAAGCTCTCTTCACACTTCGGCGTCCATTCAAACTTCTTGTCCTTCTTCAAGAGCTGAGTCATGGGTCGGGTAATGCTTGAGGATCCTTCAACGAACTTGTGGTAGTATCCTGCGAGTCCGAGGAAGCTCCTGACTTCCTTCACATTGCTTGGGGATTCCCATTCAGTCACGGCTTCAATCTTAGCGGGATCGACCGACAATCCTTCTTTGGTCAAAACATGACCCATGAATCCAACCTCATGCAGCCAAAATTCGCACTTGCTGAACTTGGCGTATAGTTGGTGCTCTCGAAGCTTGTCTAGGACCATCCTCAAGTGTTGCTCATGCTCTTCTTCCGTCTTCGGGTGGACACGCATGTCCTCAATTGAAGATGATAACTATCTTGCCTAAGTACTCTATGAAGCATATGGGGTACGTAGAGTGGGCTGAGGCATTTCTACCCTAAGGAAACACGTCGTATGCCGCTCCAAGATCTTGTTTCCTTCTTATGAACCAACTCCAAAAGCCCATTAACTACATAATTCATTAATTCTACCAATCCAATGTCTATGGTGTTCCACATGATCTTCTTATGTCATACAATCCCCGAATGCTGGAAAGGGCTACCTTACTGTAGTCAGTCCACCAATTTCCATTATCATGGTCAAGTAAACTCCAAGGTCAAGCTTATATAGATCCCTAAATCAACTCCGACAATTAATCCAATCTCTTAGTTTATCATTCACCGAGAAACATGGTATCGTGATCAAGATCATCAGTCTAAATCCAATTTACTCCGAACCATGTAGAATTACTCTGCATCCATACTCCACTAGGATAACCTATTGAATCCAAATCTCATGTCCAACAAGAATTCCTATCTATTCCCCCAAGTCATTTTCGTAATGCCAACTATGTTCTATCATATCCCCTGGCTCAGTCAAATCCTTATACTTCCAAGAATTCAGCTTGCGGTCTTAATTGTCCCACTAAATCCAATTTATCCAGGGGTAATGAAAGCTATGCTACTCTATATTAATGATCCCACCAAGTTCATCTACCAACATGAAAGCCTCATAATCCACCAAATAGTCTCATATAAATTCTCAAAGTCATTGATATAAACTCATCAAGTCATTTGTCCTCTATTCCTATATCCTTAAACTGATCTTCCCTATGGCATTGCCAGTTTTGGTGCTATCATAAGATGACAATGTGCTCGTCCACTATGTCCACTAGTTCCATAATGAACCCAGTGTTGTGCAAGGTTGTGAAGGCTTAACTGGTTCTCTTGCAATACTGCGGGTTAAGCACACAGTTAAGGATTTGAGATGGGGTATCTTGTGAAGTCTCGATGGGTATAGGGATGGGTTTCCAGTCTTGAGGGGTAAACATAACTCTACGGGGTTGCACTTGGTCGAGGAGGCCGTAGCAAAAGTCTTCAGTGCTAATTGGTTGCCGAAGTAGAATCCTTGGTGTATCTTGTCTTGTCGATCTTCAGTTGATGAGAGAGATGAGAGAGAAAAGTGGCATAGATGGGGATGCCTAAGGGGGTTCTATAGTGCAGGCGCAAACAAACAAGTGCCAAAAAGGGCCAAACACCAACAACAAAATAAGGCAGGTGATATAGTCGCGTACTTGTTGCCTAGGGCAAAAGTTGTGACCTATCTTATAACACAAACAAATAAAACAAGCAGCACACAATCATGGTTCTATTTGAACCATCATACGGACTCGACTGCGCATAGGGGGTACACGACTCATCCTACCCTTGGGGTTCTCGGACTCAGTAGTCATGCCTTGTGCCTCGTGCAGTCTTCTGAGTTTTCCTCACGTGTTGCTATGTCTCTTGTAGTTGTTCGATGAAACGATCTGGGTTGAGCCTGAAGAGTCTTCAACAACTCCTCTCCTGTTGAGGTGATGGGGTGAAGGTGGCTCCTCGTAGCTAGCATTGACTCGGTATTCTATTGTCTTCTTAATCATGACGATCTCTTTTGCCTTTTAAGGCGTCAAGGGTTTCGGGTAAGCAATCATTTATGCAATGACATTAACAAGGCATAGTAGAGGTCCTACCTATCAGTTACGTCGATGATAGCATCGATACCAAGAGCGGGGGACGAAGAGAATCGTTTTCCTTCTCACTATAGTGAGGCGGACCAAATGGCGAGGTTCTCATCCACCGGTGGTTGCCGATACAACAACGGTAAGGACATGGTTGCTCTATTAGCGATGTATATCATGATCTTGCATATCCTATGCCCTGATCATCGTAAGCCAAGGTTGCATTATCCTGGGGCAAATCCAGAGGTATCACCATCCTCTGGGTCTTCATGTCCTCATTCCTCGAAGACGTATCTTCTGTTGGCATCGTCTTGTTGTGGTGTCGCCAATCTTGTGTTCAGAAGAGGTGGGTGAGTGTTTGGCAATGTGTCTTCCTTATAGGTTACCTACGAGGGTTACAGGGAATCATGTGGTCAGGGGCATAAGGGTTCTAGCGACCATAAGTTTTGAAGGGGAAGAGATCAATAAGGAAAGTATACCTTAGTTTTCGAAAAACTGAGAAGGGAAGAGAAGTATAGATAGTTTTGAAACTAGTAATAGTTTTGGAAATAGTTTTATCCCTAACTAACGACCATGCTAACTAAGGCTTCCTACAGTCAGGATGGCTCTGATACCAGCTCTGTGGGACCCCGACTCATAAGTCATGATCACCGAATGCATGTGTACAGTGATCCCAGAGATCAATGCTCACTGAACACACAGAAGCTGAATAACAAGAGTCTTACATCCATACATACCGTCTTACATAAATTATGACCGTTGTGGTCGAGTCTCGAGTATAACTACGCAGCGGAAATCTTCGTCGATAACTTGGACCCATGCCATATGCCTTAACCCTACAGGCATTCTGACTAGGAAGCGTCCTAGCTCGCATGTTCGTCACCGAAGTATTCTTCATCATATCCTGATCTTTCATGCCTGGCCAATAAAATAACCAGTGGCAAGCCAATGAGTACTTTGAATGTACTCGCAAGCAACCCATGTTTTGGTTCAAGATACAACAATGTGTGATATAGGTAAATTTTTGAAGAAAGCTAGTTTTGAGTGCAATGACATGTTCAACAACTTGTAAGACGTGCATAAGGAGAATTCAAGTAACCATGAGGACAGGTTACAGATATCAACATAAATAGAGTGGGCATCAACCCAACTCAATCCTGTCAAGTCCTTTGACTTGACCCAAGTAGTCCTTCCCACTTATCCAAACACACACACTAGTTTGCAAACATGTGGACGTAGTTTAAGCAGCACCGCCCAACTGTCCTTGACCGTGGACACGGCTATTCGAATAGTTTCACACTCTGCAGAGGTTGCACACTTTACCCACAAGATCCGGGAAGCTTCCGTGTCATCCACGACCCGCGGTACCTCAAGTACCCGGGGTAAGCACCCGATCACTATCTTTCCCTAGACGACACTAACATGGAGTCCACTCGATTGGTAGTAACCACCGTGCCCAACATTTCACAACTTTAAAAATGGTGGAGCCTCGCTCCCATATTCATCACATACCACCGGCACGGGGTACCAACGGTGTGTCCGGTGCCCCATAAAAATGTTCTTGGCCGCCCTACCTGTCACGACCCCGTCCCGAGAGAGCGCACCAACAACTCTCCCGTCACTAGTAATGCGGGCTCCAAGCTAGTATCGGCCTAGGTAATCAATAATGCCCTTTCCCATACAAGGGTAGAGTGGTTGTGCATGTAAGGTTGGGACAGTCGACAAATCTTAAATCTAATCCGTTTTTTGAAAACAACACACACACTTGCCTCGGTATACCACTTCGTCATCAAGTGGTTGCCCATCTCATTATCTCCCTCGGCATAAGTGGCACCCGACGGGGTTTTCGAAAAGGCTTTTGAAAATACTTTTTCTCCATCACCATGCACATTCCCGTCCCTTTTTGCGTAGCAACTACTTTAGCATCCTATCTACTCCCACCGGCATAACCCTCATAAGGAGGTAGGGTCATGCACAATGCAAGTATCAACGAGGAAGTAATAGAGGCAACCCATCAAAGTGGTTACCATCTCATCATGCACTACTAGGGAAAAGCCTATACACAGAATCTTACCAGCAGCGCGCTTTAAAATCAGGCGCTGCTGCTAAGTAGCAGTAGCGCGGGTTTTTAAACCTCGCTACTACTAAGTTGATAGCAGTAGCGCTGGTTTTTAACCCTCGCTACTACTAAGCGGTCTCTACCGTGCCCCCCGGGACATGCCATAGTAGTAGCGCGGGTTTTTAACCCTCGCTACTACTAAGTTGGTAGCAGTAGCGCTGGTTTTTACCCCTCGCTACTACTAAGCAGTCTCTACCGTGCCCCTGGGCTGTGCCATAGTAGTAGCGAGGGTTATAAACTCGCGCTACTACTAAGTTTTTTCCCCTCTCTACTACTAAGAGGTCTCAACCGTGCCCCTCCGGGACATGCCATAGTAGTAGCGAGGGGTAAAATCCCTCGCTACTACTAAAGGTCCCATTTTGAA
>NC_041382.1:711732359-711792256 GCF_002162155.2 Triticum dicoccoides | reverse complement strand
CGCGTGGATCGCCTTTTCAGTTTTGTAAAAATCAAAAGAAAATGATAAAAACTTCAAAAATTAAAATCCTTCGAGATGTAGTTATATTACTACATCTACTAGTTAGGAAAATTTAAAAACTTAAATTTGGACATGTTTTGCAAAAAGTGTAGGGAAAATGTAAAACGGCTATAACTTCTGCATACGATGTTAGAAAAAACATATAATATATCAAAATGTTTCAAAAATTAAAATCCTTCGAGATGTAGTTATGTTCTTACATCTACTAGTTAGGAAAATTTAAAAACTTAAATTTGGACATGTTTTGCAAAAAGTGTAGGGAAAATGTAAAACGGCTATAACTTTTGCATACGATGTTAGAAAAAAACGTATAATATATCAAAATGTTCAGCACGAAAATCCGCATATGATGGAGACGCCTATGGCCTGTTTGCAAAATTTTAAAATCCTCAAATTCTAAAAGGAAAAGAAGTTATGCTCAAATTTCAGTTTTTTTTAATTTTAGTCAAATCTGGTCAAACTGTGGTCAAACTACTTATTCAAGACGTATTAGTGTTACTAAATAATTATTCAAGAATATTAGTGTTACTAAATAATTATTTCAGTTTTTTGGAATTTTGGTCAAATCTGGTGAAACTGTGGTCAAACTTTGGTCAAAATATGGTCAAACTCCTTATTCAAGAAATATTAGTGTTAGTAAATAATTATTGTGGTTTAGAGCAATAGTTTTAAACTCAAACAGTGAAATGTGTGACTTCATGCTCAAGCTAAACTCCCGAGGGTTAATAGGATTGACATCTTACTATTGTCAGGAAAACAACAAGTGCAGACTTGGAATCGAGGGAGAATAGAACCCGGAAGTTAAGCATGCTCAGGCTGGAGTAGTAAGAGGATGGGTGACCGTCCGGGAAGTTAGATGATTTGGAATCATGAGGGGTGATTAGAGATTAAATTGAGCAGCGATGAGGGTGATTAGAGATTAGAGGTAAAATAATTCAGAAATTTGAAAATTTGGGCAAAAAAATCGAAAAAAAATTCCGCGGGTTAGTAGTAGCGGGGGTTTTTACCCACACTACTACTAATGGACGTAGTAGTATCGCGGGTGCGCCCGCACTACTGCTATACGTTAGCTAATAGGCCCAAAACCCATGTTGCTGCTAGGCTTTTCCCTAGTAGTGATGATTCCGATGCAACACTATTAAAGTGCTATATGACATGCACACAAAGGGTTTCATAGACATGGTCAAAGGGCTGCTTGCCTGTTTCAACAAAGTCTTCGAGGTCTTCAAATATCTCTGGTCCAACTCCAAGCATTTCGTCTACTTCGTCAACTATCGTTGAAAGCAACCATAATGAGCAACACAACAAGGCAGAAAATAAAAGTGCTCTAAAAATATTAATTTGACTTTTCTAGGACATCTCTGGTTATACAAAAAATAACCAGAGTGGTTTCATTGGAATTGGGTCAGTGGATATTTCTAAACATTTTGATATGATGGAATCAAGGGGTTTATGGGTTTGCAAGAAGTGTACAGAAACATATTTTAGAAAAATGAGCAAAGGCACCCATTTAACAAACCATGATTTTAGAAGCATCTAGGAGTTGGTCTCACTGGATTTGGAGTTCAAATGATTTTCCTATGAAATTACAAAGTTGACAAATATGAAGAAATGGCTCATTATTTTGTGTGTTATAGAAAGTATTAATAAAAATGTCCATAAACTAAGTTATGAACTTAGAAGCATCTAGGAATTTGAATCATGGAATTTGGATCAAATTTGAGCCCTCTGTGATTTTCTAAAGTTTATGACAAAAATGGAAAAGTAAGATTTCATAAACATTTGTGAAGGAAATGTTTCTGGAAAAATGTGCAAATTGCACCCTGTGATAGAGAATGAATTTATGAACTAGTAGAAATTTGAATCATCGAATTTGGGCAGGAAATGAATGAACTATGGATTTTAGAAACTCACTAGAAAAGAATAAAAAGAAATATAAGGCATTACCCTTATCCTGCCCACCGGCGAGAGATAGCCGTGGGCCGGCCCAGCTGCTCGGCCGCGCGGGCGAGGGGGGCAATGTCGAAGGCGGCTTTGCGGGGGTGCGCCTTCGCGCAGGGGAGGCGGATCCGGCCGGAGCCGTTTCCACTTAAACGGACGGGCCCGCCCGCTGGGTCGCTGACATGCGGGCCCCAGCGGCCGGTCGTCTTCCTCCTACCGCGCGCGCTTTGGCCGCGAGGAGGAGCGGCTCCCGCCGGCGATTTCCGGGGCTACACAGCGCCCCCGGCGATGTTCTGCCCACCAGCGTGACCAGCGCAGAGAGGCACTTCCAGCCACTGGTCGCACGCATGCCGGGGAGGACCTGGTCAAGGAGAGCGATGTCCGTGGCGGACGTGGCCGACGGCGATGGCGGCACTGGTGCAACGAGGCGGCGGAGCAGAGGGATAAGTGGTGATGGGTTCCGTTGTGGTCAGGGGGTTCGTCTAGTGGAGAAAGGAGGAGAGGAGGAGGCCTCATTTGCGAGAATTTGAGAGAAGGCCGGTGGCTCGGCTTCGGCCATGGATGAGGTTGGAGGGCGCGAGGTGGGGAGTGGGTTGGTCCAGGGGATGCACGAGAGGGAGAGAAGGCCAAAGGAGTAGAGAGGGGGCTCGGGGGTGGCCTTAAGTAGAAGGGGGCGAGGTGCACCGTGGACGGTGCGCCGGCAAGGTCATTGCCATTGCTAGGGGTCACGGGAGTTCGCGTGTGCGTGTCCGGGGCGTTTGTAGAGATGGTCTACGGCCAGGGGAAGGGAGAGAAGGAGCGGGGAGAGCTCCGGGTGGAGCACGAGCTCGCACGGCATTGGCGGGCTCGGGCGGCTTTGGGCACGCGCGGCATGGGCAAGACAGAGGGGGAAATGAGGGGGGCCAGCGCGGTGGCGTGTTGCGGACGTCGAGGCACCTCGACTGGCGCAAGGGGGAGGCTCGAGGTGGTCGCGGGACGGGGCGTCAACGCTCGCCTGCTCTGCCTCGTGCTCCAGACCGCGTCTTTGGCCGACATCCATGGCTTTTCCGCGCACACTCGCGCGTCCACTTGTGTCTAGTGGCTGCAGGTGGGAGTAAACAATGGGGAGGGAGGCTTTAGATGATCTGCAACTTGCCAGGAGTGGGAGAGAGATGAGAAAGGGAGGGAAAAGTGGTTGTCCAGAGAAGAAAAATGGGGTACTACCCCCCTTAATCATGGCTCCTCGGGCAGGGAAAGATGCAGGGGGTTAGAGGAGGACCAGATGAGGCTGTGGGAAAAAGTTGAGATCATGGAGATTTGTGGAAATGTATAGAACATGCATTTTAAGTTTCCGCTAGAAGGTGTTTGATGTAGGTTATGGACTTCCCTTGTCATGAGGCTTGACAGGGTCAAATGGCATGAGAAAATAAGAGGTTCCACCAAGATTGAGTTCATTTGGGCAAAGTTGCCAATGCAACTTTTGTAAACCCTAGAAATCAACAGAAATGGACTTTCCAAGATTTACTTATGCAAATCCATTCGCCTTGATGCACCACTTGGTGTAGTGTCATCATTTGAGGATTTGAACATGTCCACAAAAATTCAGATCAAAAGGACACACTTGGCAATGTAGAGTTGTTCAAACTTGGATCTGGACACAGAGGGTTTTGGGGCACTTTTGTGAACCAAAGTTATATTGATTGATATGAAACTTTGCAAGATCATCACATTTTTAATATGTGACTTGCTAGAATTTTCCTGGATTTATTTGAAAATATTTCTTATAGAAACATTTCAAATATTTGAAATGAGCTGAAATAGTTCTGGAGGGTTTTGTCCAATATTTTGACCATGACCATGTCTTGAAACTCATATATATGGACAATATATGTCCACTGAGCTTCCCTGATTTTTCTCAAATATTTTTGAAGCTTTAAAATAATTTTAACCTATCAAAGACCATTTCTGGCCTAAAGAAAAAGCCTTTAAATAAAATAGGAAAATAACTTTTAAAATTATATTTTTGTGGTTTCTGGGTGTCCTATATCTAATAGGAGTCAAATATATTTTTGGAAAGATTTTTACTGCCCTGAATTAAGTACTTGCAGTACAAACCTCAATTCAGGGGTTTTAGGAAAACTAATTTTTGAAAATACTATTTGGCCAAATTATTTTTGTAAGAAATTATTTTTTTGTCGTATACACATGGCATGATCATTGGGAAATGTTTTGGATCAAGGAGAAGGAGTATAAGAGTTTGATTTTTAGAGCACTTGCAAACAGCAGTCAAACATTCAATCAAAGCAAAGACAAAACACTCAAAAGTTTTTGTCAGACCACATTTTATCATGATTTATTAGCTTAAGTGTTGTGGCATGAAAATCAGGGTGTGACACCTATTCCCTAATCTTCAAATTGTGGTATCCTGATCGCAGATCGATCTTGGAAAATACCTTAGCTCCTTGCAATCGATCAAACAGATCATTGATCATCGGTAGTGGGTACTTGTTCTTGATGGTTACTTCATTCAATCCTCGATAATCGACAACCATCCTTAATGATCCATCCTTCTTTTCTACTAGAAGTACTGGCGGTCCCCAAGGTGAAGAACTTGGGCAAATATATCCTTTGTCCAGTAACTCCTTAATTTGCTTCTTAATTTCCACCAAATCCTTTGCATGCATCCTATATGGTCTCTTTGATATTGGCCCCGTGCCTGGCAAAAGCTCAATCAAAAACTCAATATCTCTATCCGGTGGCATGCCTGGCAACTCTTCTGGAAATACATCAGGGAAATCCTTCACTACTAGTACTTCCTCCTACACAACTCCTGTTAAGCAATTTACTTGAGTCCTCTTTGGCACATGTCGGGATACATACTTGATCCTTCTCCCTTCTAGGGTGGTAAGCAAAATTGACTTACTGGCACATTCAATATTCCCTTCATACTTTGACAACCAATCCATGCCTAATATCACATCCAATCCTTGAGATTCCAACACTATTAGGTCTGATAGAAATACGTAGTTACCAATCCTTAATGGTAACCGATCACACCATAGACTAGCCATATATTCTGCTCCAGGTGAGGTTACTAACATGGGTGACCTAAGGGCTTGGGTTGGCAGTTTGTACTTATCCACAAATCCCCTTGATATGTATGAATGCGATGCACCAGTATCAAAAAGAACGAGTGCAATAAATGACTTAACCAAAAACTTACCGATTACTGCATCTGGCTGCTCTTCAACCTCCTCCACATTAACGTGGTTCACTTGTCCCCTGTTGAAAGGGTTCGGCTTCTTCCCAGAGCTTCCATTGCAATTTCCATTCTGTGATTCAGGACATTCATTGGCATAATGTCCGGTCTTCTGGCACTTAAAGCAAGTGACTTGGCTCAGGTCTTTCTTGGCTGGGGTTGATAGGCTGGTGCGGTTCTGGCTGTTGCTTCTTCCATTCCCATTACCAGTTTTGGGGCCATTGTGATGGTGCGAGCTTCCTCCTCCATGTGTATGCTGGAAATGTCCTCCCGGTCTAGGGGTAAAACGTGGCTTCTGCTGATCTCCTGAATTGTACTTTCCTTGTGCATACCTCCTCTTGCGATTTTCAATTTGCTGCTGCTTCCCTTCAATCATAAGAGCACGATCTACCAACTCCTGGTAGTTGTTGAAGGTTGCTACCATCAATTGCATGCTCAACTCATCATTCAGTCCTTCCAGAAATTTCTCCTGCTTTGCTGCATCCGTAGCAACGTCATCTGGGGCATAACGTGCTAATTTACTAAAGTCCTCCACATACTGGCCAACTGTCCGACCTCCTTGGCGCAAGTTGTGAAACTCTCGCTTCTTCATGGCCATAGCTCCTACTGAAACATGGGCAGTTCGAAAAGCCTGCTGAAACTGGTCCCATGTGACAGTATCGACAGGGAAAGTGGCTGTGAAATTCTCCCACCATGATGCTGCGGGTCCTTCAAGCTGATGTGCGGCAAACTTCACCTTCTCCGCATCCGTGCATCCTACTGTGGTTAACTCTCTAGCTGTCTTGCGGAGCCAATCATCTGCTACTATCGGCTCCGTGCTACTAGAAAACACTGGCGGATTCATCCTAAGAAAACGGGCTAAGTGATCAACAGGTGGTGGTGGTGGTGGTGGGTTGTTGTTGTTGTTCCCTTGATTATGATTCTGGACTAGTAACTGCATCAATGTGTTCTGCTGCTGGATAAACTGGGTGGGCTCCGGTGGAAAGGTAAATCCGGGGTCACGTCTCGGAGGCATCTGAGGGTTTAGAAAAGATGAGATTTAAGAATAGAGGGGGTCTAAAGAGAAAACACTACCCAATGCACATGAGGCAAAAGCAAACAATTCATTCAATCAAACAAGGGCACACAATCGATCTAACTATCACAAAAGTGCTCGGACTATAGTATTTACATGGTGGACTACTACTACTGATGAGGTGGTCTACTAGAAATATTCTTCGATTGCAGACTCCATGATATCTGCTCCGGCTTCATCAACATAGTCATCATCGCTATCGTCGGGATCCGAGTCGGTGTCGTCGATGATGATGTAGTCTTCCAGGCGAATCTCCTTGGGTTCTTCGTCTTCTTCTACTGGTGTAGGGCCTCCCATAAATATTCCAATCTTCTTGATCAGATCGTCATTCTTCTCTACTAATACTTCAATTTCTTCTTCATAATCTTCATGTGTAGCCTTGAGTTCTTCCTCCAGTTCCTTGATTCTTGTCTTTGCCTTCTTCAGGTCTATCATGTCGGCGCACATCTGGTTCTCCTGACGTCGAATGTGCTGGTTTAACTCCTGGATAAAAGCTGCAATTGATCTATCCTTTCTGGTGCTGATCATCTCCCAGTGCTCATCTCGGCGCCCACAAATCTGGTAGATAGTATCCTTGAGATCATTGCGGTAGACTTCTCCAATGCGTCCCATGGCGATGTGAGTTGACATGCTCTTTCCTAGTCTCCAAGTTGGTGCATCAAAACAAAACTCTATGGGCTCAGTGACTGGCATGAACGTCCTTCCTGGAACTTGAACTTGAATCATCCAGCACTCTTCTTCAGGTAAAGTGGCGTTGTAGATGCCGGTGAAGCTTGGTACTCCTATGTTCAGATATCTAGTGACTTCCTTTAAGTGACGTCCAAAGGGTGTATCTTCATCCGGTTGCGTGAACTTGTTCCTTGCATCCGCCATCCTAAAAGAGTAGAAAAGATGAGGAGTCAGAAAGAGAAGAGAGTGAGTAGTGATCTAGGGTTTTAGCTTAGTGGTCGTGTCCTACAGTCAGCGTGTGCTCTGATACCATCTTGTAGCGACCAGACCTCAAACGGTCCAATCTCTATGCTCCGGTGTCATCTCTGGATCAGTAATGCTGACACCACACAGTACTTGAAGGATTTATAACAGAGTAGCAATCACACACTTATTACATCGAGTGTCTCCAAAAGAGAACTTATTACAATAAATATGGCTTAAGGCCATCTAATAACGATAACAGTGGAAGGCTTGGAAGATAAGTGAGTCCATCAACTCCAACGGCATCACTGAGTATAGAACCATGACCTAAAAACTCCTTAATCATCGTCTGAAAAGTCTGCAACATTAACGTTGCAGCCCGAAATGCGTCAGCACATGGAATATGCTGGCAATGTAACACATAGAGAGTAATGGAATGAAACAGCTATTCTATATGCATATTTGGCTGGTGGAAAGCTCTATGGTTACAGTTTTGCGAAAAGCTAATTTTTCCCTACTGCAATGGAATAAATTTATTTAACTATCATGGTGGTTGTTAAACATTGAGAATGGTTGACAGCATTCTCAATCCCAATTAAACATCATCATTAAACAAACCCATCAAAATTAAATTTTATAGTAACATGTTGAGATTCACATGATAATCGAGGTACTAGATACTCAAGACGTCCATAACCGGGGACACGGCTAACCAAGATTAGTTTATACACTCTGCAGAGGTTTGCGCACTTTTCCCCACAAGACTCGATCGCCTCCATTTGGTTTCTCGCACTACACGGTGTTTGAGAAATGGATGACCAAGACATAGTCTTTCAGAAGCGCTAGCACCTTACAATGGGTAAACCGTACCACCTACATCCCCTACATCTGCTAGTCTACCACTATAAGAGTTCGCACGACTTAGTCAACTATGCTAGAGCCCATAATAGCTTGTGCCTGCACACGGAAGTTTCTAGCATGAATAATCTCATGATCCCTTTGAGCCTGGGTGGCGGTCCATAAAGAAAAACAGGAAATCCTGGAATACCCAGGTACCTCAATCCACCCAGATGTGTGTTTAAGTTGCCACCTTAAATAAACCATTAATTAACAAACTCACATATGTCATGGATACACTCACCCAATCCACGTCTACTAGCATAGCATGGCATAAATAAGCAACGTAGAAGTAACTCCCAAAGGTTTGATAATAAACAGGTAATATGTACTACCTCAACTACTTCCTAAACCCACAATTTAATTAGATCCTAATCATGCAGTTTGTAAGGATTGATCTAATGCAATAAAACTGGGTAGTAGGAGGTATGATCAAAGTGTTACTTGCCTTGCTGATGATCCGGGAAACCTAGCGATTCGAAGTAACAAGCAGCGCACTCCGGGTACTCTAACGCAAACAAACAAGCATACAATAAGTACTCAACTAATGCATAGGTGAAACTCAAATAAGAGCACTAACCAGAAGGTTCAACTTAAGAACTCCGGTTGGCAAAAAAAATCAAATCGAACGAAGCAACGGAAGACAAAACAGCAAAAGAAACAGGCTTCAATTACTATTCTGGATCTAAGGCAATTTTTACAGTGGAAAAAACTTGTTTGAGTTGGTTAATCGGAAAGAGGGTTTCGAGATGAAACTCCAGGCGCTTGAACCGCCTGATTCCGATAAACGAGCGAAAAGTTAGACTAAACCGAAAATCGGATCAGAAATCGTGATCAGAAAAATCGCGGATTTAATCCGAGAAAAAGAAAAACGACAAACGTTCGTAAAAACGAACTAACGGACGAACGTTCGCTAAATAAATAAACCAGAAAAACCGATCTAACGAAGAAAACAGATCTAAGTTTTTTTTTAAAAAACCAAACGGTTTTCTTCACGAAAACCGAGGCAACGGCGTCTACCTCGGCGCTCCGGGAAACGGCGGCGGCGGCGTGGCTCCGGTGATCGTCTGCTAAAAAAACAAACAGACTACTAAATTGACTCCAAAAATCCCGAAATAAATTTTCCCCGGCTTCTAAAATCAAGCCACACGGGATGCACATTTATTTGGGGCCTAAATGCAATTTTGAAAAACTAGCATTTTTCCTAAATTCAAATAAAATAGCAAATAAACCAATTAAAATCTTATTTGATTTTTTTATTAAATCCTCAATATTTCTTTATTTTGGGAAAGTCATTTTATTCCCTCTCTCATATTTTGATAATAGAAATAATTGAAGATAAAATAAATAAAATCAAATGATCCCTATTTCAAAATTTGAGAAAACTCAAATATGACTAGGGTGGTAGGACACTAGGAAGGTGGTGTGGTTTTTTCTAGACAATCAGCAAAGCTTTTATTAAACCGTCACAATGTTTATAGGGACAAACTAAAGTTCACCGGGGTGGCCTACCCAAACATGGTGGCCCACCCCCAGTTTCAAAACATGCTTCGCTAGATTGTGAGCTTCGAAATTCGAGGTCCTAAACTCATGCACAAAATTGCATAATTGAAAAATACAAGAGTACTCTATGATCTCATGTATAATAGCCTCATAGCAAGGGCTATTCTTCTGCTTGATGTCATCAACAATTCCTTTGCAATTCATTGCAACATGTATTGCCTCCAGATGAAGGTCCTCTGCTAGTGCCATTGGTTCCCGTACTGCCAACGCCTCAAGAGTGGCTGGGTCGGATATGCCCTTAAACACAATGGTTGGTGCTCCTAGATAAAGTCCCACCCCGTTTCTACAGACCGTAGCAACCGAACCAAAGCCCAATCTTACTCCTTATAGTGGCTACATCAACTGTTGCGGAATGCAGTATTTCAAAAAAAAATTACCTACGATCACGCAAGATCTATCTAGGAAATGCATAGCAACGAGAGGGGGAGAGTGTGTCTACGTACCCTCGTAGACCAAAACTGGAAGCGTTTAGTAACGCGGTTGATGTAGTCGAATGTCTTCGCGGTCCAACTGATCCAAGTACCGAACATATGGCACCTCCGTGATCTGCACACATTCAGCTCGGTGACATCCCTCAAACTCTTGATCTAGTTGAGGCCGAGGAAGAGTTCTGTCAGCACGACGGCATGGTGTTGGTGATGATGAAGTTACCGATGCAGGGCTTCGCCTAAGCACCACGACAATATGACCGAGGTGTAAAACTGTGGAAGGGGGCACTGCACACGGCTAAAGATCAAATTGTGTGTCTATGGGGTGCCCCTCCCACGTATATAAAGGGGGAGTGAGGAGGAGGCCGGCCAAGGGTGGCGCGCCCAAGGGGGGAGTCCTACTCCAAGTAGGATTCGCCCCCCCCCCCTTTCCTACTTCCACATGGAGAAGGGGGAAGGAATAAGAGAAGAGAAGGAAAGGGGGCGGCCCCCCCTAGCCCTAGTCCAATTCGGTTTGGGCTGGGGGGCGCGCCAGTCCTTGGCCTGCCTCCTCTCTTCCACCATTAGGCCCATGAGGCCCAATAACTTCCCGGAAGGGGTTCCGGTAACCCCCGGTACTCCGAAACTCATCCGAAACGACCCGAACCATTACAGTGTCTGAATGTAACCTTCAATATATTAATATTTATTTCTTGACCATTTCGACACTCCTCTTCACGTCTGTGATCTTGTCCGGGACTCCGTACAACCTTCGGTACATCAAATCACATAACTCGTAATATAAATTGTCAACGAATGTTAAGCGTGCGGACTCTACGGGTTCGAGAACTATGTAGACATAACCAAGACACATCTCTGGTCAATAACCAATAGCGGAACCTAGATTCTCATATTGGCTCGTACATATTCTACAAAGATCTTTATCGGTCAAACCGCATAACAACATACGTTGTTCCCTTTGTCATCAGTATGTTACATGCCCGAGATTCGATCGTCAGTATCATCATACCTATTTCAATCTCGTTACCGTCAAGTCTCTTTAATCATACCGTAATGCATAATCTCATGGCTAACTCATTAGACACATTGCTTGCAAGGGTCATGTTGATGTGCATTACCGAGAGGGCCCAGAGATACCTCTCCGATACACGGAGTGACAAATCCTAATCTCGATCTATGCCAACTCAACAAACACCATCGGGGACACCTGTAGAGCATCTTTATAATCACCCAGTTTCGTTGTGACTTTTGATAGCACACTAACTGTTCCTCCGGTATTCGGGAGTTGCATCATCTCATAGTCATAGGAACATGTGCAAGTCAAGAAGAAAGCAATAGCAATAAACTAAACGATTATAGTGCTAAGCTAATGGATGTCTCTTGTCCATCCTGTTCATCAAATAACAAAACGTGTCCATGGCTAGGATACTTAACCATATTTTAACGAGCTAGTCAAGTAGAGGCATACAAGGGACAATCTGTTTGTCTGTGTATTCACACATGTACTAAGTTTCCTGTTAATACAATTCCAGCATGAATAATAAACATTTATCATGATATAAGGAAATATAAATAACAACTTTATTATTGCCTCTAGGGCATATTTCCTTCAGTCTCCCATTTGCACCAGAGTCAATAATCTAGATTACATAGTAATGATTCTAACACACATGGAGTCTTGGTGCTGATCATGTTTTGCTTGTGAGAGAGGCTTAGTCAACGGGTCTGCAACATTCAGATCCGTATATATCTTGCAAATCTCTATGTCTCCCTCCTTGACTTGATTGCGTATGTAATTTAAGCATCTCTTGATGTGCTTGGTTCTCTTGTGATATTTGGATTCCTTTGCCAAGGCAATTGCACCAGTATTGTCACAAAAGATTTTCATTGGACCCGATGCACTAGGTATTATGCCTAGATCGGATATGAACTCCTTCAGCCAGACTCCTTCATTTGTTGCTTCCGAAGCAGCTATGTATTCCGCTTCACATGTAGATCCCGCCACGACGCTCTGCTTAGAACTGCACCAAGTGACAGCTCCACCATTTAACAAAAATACATATCCGGTTTGTGACTTTGAGTCATCCGGATCAGTGTCAAAGCTTGTATCGACGTAACTGTTTACGACAAGCTCTTTGTCACCTCCATAAACGAGAAACATATCCTAAGTCCTTTTCAGGAATTTTAGGATGCTCTTGACCGCTGTCCAGTGATCCACTCCTAGATTACTTTGGTACCTCCCTGCTAAACTAATAGCAAGGCACACATCAGGTCTGGTACACAGCATTGCATACATGATAGAACCTATGGCTAAGGCTTAGGTAATCATTTTCTCTCTATCTTCTGCAGTGGTCGGGCATTGAGTCTGACTCAACTTCACATCTTGTAACACATGCAAGAACCCTTTCTTTGACTGATCCATTTTGAAGTTCTTCAAAACTTTATCAAGGTATGTGCTTTGTGAAAGTCCAATTAAGCGTCTTGATCTATCTCTATAGATCTTGATGCCCAATATATAAGAAGCTTCACCGAGGTCTTTCATTGAAAAATTCTTATTCAAGTATCCTTTTATGATATTTAGAAATTCAGTATCATTTCCAATCAACAATATGCCATCCACATATAATATCAGAAATGCTATGGAGCTCCCACTCACTTTCTTGTAAATACAGGCTTCTCCAAAAGTCTTTACAAACCATATGCTTTGATCACACTATCAAAGCATATATTCCAACTCCGAGAGGCTTACACCGGTCCATAAATGGATCGCTGGAGCTTGCACACTTTGTAGCACCTTTAGGATCGACAAAACCTTCTGGTTGCATCATATACAACTCTTCTTTGAGATATCCATTAAGGAATGCAGTTGTGACATCCATTTGCCAAATTTCATAATCATAAAATGCGGCAATTGCTAACATGATTCGGACAGACTTAAGCATCTCTACAAGTGAGAAGGTCTCATCATAGTCACCTCCTTGAACTTGTCGAAAACCTTTCGCATTAAGTCGAGTTTTGTAGACAGTAATATTACCGTCAGCATTAGTCTTCTTCTTGAAGATTCATTTATTCTCTATGGCTTGCCGTGTTGGGTTTCGTAGTAATTTCAAAAAAATTCCTATGCACACGCAAGATCATGGTGATGCATAGCAACGAGAGGGGGAGAGTGTGATCTACGTACCCTTGTAGATCGACAACGGAAGCGTTAACTTAGTTGATATAGGCGTATGTCTCCACGGCCCGACCGATCAAGCACCGAAACTACGGCACCTCCGAGTTCTAGCACACGTTCAGCTCGATGACGATCCCCGGACTCCGATCCAGCAAAATGTCGGGGAAGAGTTCCGTCAGCACGACGGCGTGGTGACGATCTTGATGTTCTACTATCGCAGGGCTTCGCCTAAGCACCGCTACAATATTATCGAGGACTATGGTGGAAGGGGGCACCGCACACGGCTAAGAATATGATCACGTGGATCAACTTGTGTCCATGGGGTGCCTCTTGCCTCCGTATATAAAGGATCCAAGGGGGGGTGTGGCCGGCCCTAGTAGGAGGCGCGCAGGAGGAGTCCTACTCCTACCGGGAGTAGGACTCCCCTCCCTTTCCTTGTCCAATTAGGAGAGGGGGAAGGAAGGGAGAGAGGAGAGGGGGGCGCCGCCCCTCCCTCCTTGTCCAATTCGGACTAGGGGGAGAGGGGGCGCGCGGCCTTCCCTGGCAGCCCCTCCTCTTCTCCACTTTAGGCCCCTGAGGCCCATTAACCCCCTGGGGGGTTCCGGTAACCACCCGGTGCTCCGGTTTTATCCGAAACTTCCCCGGAACACTTCTGGTGTCCGAATATAGCCGTCCAATATATCAATCTTTATGTCTCGACCATTTCGAGACTCCTCGTCATGTCCGTGATCACATCCGGGACTCCGAACTAACTTCGGTACATCAAAACTCATAAACTCATAATATAACTATCATCGAAACCTTAAGCGTGCGGACCCTACGGTTCGAGAACAATGTAGACATGACCGAGACATGTCTCCGGTCAATAACCAATAGCGTAACCTGGATGCTCATATTGGCTCCTACATATTCTACGAAGATCTTTATCGGTCAGACCGCATAACAACATACGTTTTTCCCTTTTTCATCAGTATGTTACTTGCCCGAGATTCGATCGTCGGTATCTCAATACCTAGTTCAATCTCGTTACCGGCAAGTCTCTTTACTCGTTTCATAATACATCATCTCACAACTAACTCATTAGTTGCAATGCTTGCAAGGCTTTATGCGATGTGCATTACCGAGAGGGCCCAGAGATACCTCTCCGACAATAGGAGTGACAAATCCTAATCTCGAAATACGCCAACCCAACATGTTCCTTTGGAGACACCTGTAGAGCACCTTTATAATCACCCAGTTACGTTGTGACATTTGGTAGCACACAAAGTGTTCCTCCGGCAAATGGGAGTTGCATAATCTCATAGTCATAGGAACATGTATAAGTCATGAAGAAAGCAATAGCAACATACTAAACAATCGGGTGCTAAGCTAATGGAATGGGTCATGTCAATCAGATCATTCACCTAATGATGTGATCCCATTAATCAAATAACAACTCTTTGTCCATGGTTAGGAAACATAACCATCTTTGATTAACGAGCTAGTCAAGTAGAGGCATACTAGTGACACTCTGTTTGTCTATGTATTCACACATGTATTATGTTTCCGGTTAATAAAATTCTAGCATGAATAATAAACATTTATCATGATATAAGGAAATAAATAATAACTTTATTATTTCCTCTAGGGCATATTTCCTTCAGTCTCCCACTTGCACTAGAGTCAATAATCTAGTTCACATCACCATGTGATTTAACACTAATAGTTTACATCTTTATGTGATTAGTTCACATCTTCATGTGACCAACACCCAAAGGGTTTACTAGATTCAGTAATCTAGTTCACATCGCTATGCGATTAACACCCAAAGAGTACTAAGGTGTGATCATGTTTTGCTTGTGAGAGAAGTTTAGTCAACGGGTCTGCCACATTTAGATCCGTATGTATTTTGCAAATTTCTATGTCAACAATGCTCTGCACAGAGCTACTCTAGCTAATTGCTCCCACTTTCAATATGTATCCAGATCGAGACTTAGAGTCATCTGGATTAGTGTCAAAACTTGCATCGACGTAACCCTTTACGACGAACCTTTTTGTCACCTCCATAATCGAGAAACATATCCTTCTTCCACTAAGGATAATTTTGACCGCTGTCCAGTGATCTACTCCTAGATCACTATTGTACTACCTTGCCAAAATCAGTGTAGGGTATACAATAGATCTGGTACATAGCATGGCATACTTTATAGAACCTATGGCTGAGGCATAGGGAATGACTTTCATTCTCTTTCTATCTTCTATCGTGGTCGGGTTTTGAGTCTTACTCAATTTCCACCTTGTAACACAGACAAGAACTCTTTCTTTGACTGTTCTATTTTGAACTACTTCAAAATCTTGTCAAGGTATATACTCATTGAAAAAAACTTATCAAGCGTCTTGATCTATCTCTATAGATCTTGATGTTCAATATGTCAGCAGCTTCACCGAGGTCTTTCTTTGGAAAATTCCTTTCAAACACTCCTTTATGCTTTGCAGAATAATTCTACATTATTTCTGATCAACAATATGTCATTCACATGTACTTATCAGAAATGATGTAGTGCTCCCACTCACTTTCTTGTAAATACAGGCTTCGTCGCAAGTCTGTATAAAACTATATGCTTTGATCAACTTATCAAAGCGTATATTCCAACTCCGAGATGCTTGCACCAGTCCATAGATGGATCGTTGGAGCTTGCATATTTTGTTAGCACCTTTAGGATTGACAAAACCTTCTGGTTGTATCATATACAACTCTTCTTTAATAAATCTATTAAGGAATGCAGTTTTGTTTATCCATTTCCCAGATTTCATAAAATGCGGCAATTGCTAACATGATTCGGACAGAATTAAGCATAGATACGAGTGAGAAACTCTCATCGTAGTCAACACCTTGAACTTGTCAAAAACCTTTTTGCGACAATTCTAGCTTTGTAGATAGTAACACTACTATCAGCGTCCGTCTTCCTCTTGAAGATCCATTTATTCTCAATTGCTTGTCGATCATCGGGCAAGTCAACCAAAGTCCATACTTTGTTCTCATACATGGATCCCATCTCAGATTTCATGGCCTCAAGCCATTTTGCGGAATCTGGGCTCACCATCGCTTCTTCATAGTTTGTAGGTTCGTCATGGTCAAGTAGCATGACCTCCAGAACAGGATTACCGTACCACTCTGGTGCGGATCTCACTCTGGTTTACCTATGAGATTCGGTAGTAACTTGATCTGAAGTTACATGATCATCATCATTAGCTTCCTCACTAATTGGTGTAGTAGTCACAGGAACAGATTTCTGTGGTGAACTACTTTCCAATAAGGGAGAAGGTACAATTACCTTATCAAGTTCTACTTTCCTCCCACTCACTTATTTCGAGAGAACCTCCTTCTCTAGAAAGGATCCATTCTTAGCAACGAATGTCTTGCCTTTGGATCTGTGATAGAAGGTGTACCCAACAGTAACTTTTTGGGTATCCTATGAAGACACACTTTTCCGATTTGGGTTTGAGCTTATCAGGATGAAACTTTTTCACATAAGCATTGCAACCCCAAACTTTAAGAAACGACAATTTTGGTTTCTTGTCAAACCACAGTTCATACGGTGTCGTCTCAACAGATTTAGATGGTGTCCTTTTAACGTGAATGCAGTTGTCTCTAATGCATAACCCCAAAACGATAGTGGTAGATTGGTAAGAGACATCATAGATTGCACTATATCCAATAAAGTACGCTTATGACGTTCGGACACACCATTATGTTGTGGTGTTCCACGTGGCATGAGTTTGTGAAACTATTCCACATTGTTTTAATTGAAGACCAAACTCATAACTCAAATATTTGTCTCCGCGATCAGACCGTAGAAACTTTATTTTCTTGTCACGATGATTTTCCACTTCACTCTGAAATTCTTTGAACTTTTCAAATGTTTCAGACTTATGTTTCATCAAGTAGATATACCCATATCTGCTCAAATCATCTATGAAGTTCAGAAAATAACGATACTTGCCGTGAGCCTTAACACTCATCGAACCGCATACATCAGTATGTATTATTTCCAATAAGTCAGTTGCTCACTCCGGAGAATGGAGTCTTAGTCATCTTGCCCATGAGGCATGGTTCGCAAGCATCAAGTGATTCATAATCAAGTGATTCCAAAATCCCATCAGCATGGAGTTTCTTCATGCGCTTTGCACCAATATGACCTAAACGGCAGTGCTACAAATAAGTTGCACTATCATTATTAACTTTGCATCTTTTGGTTTCAATATTATGATTATGTGTATCACTACGATCGAGATCCAATGAACTATTTTCATTGGGTGTGTAACCATATAAGGTTTTATTCATGTAAACAGAATAACAATTTATTCTCTTACTTAAATGAATAATCGTATTACAATAATCATGATCAAATCATATTCATGCTTAACGCAAACACCAAATAACACTTATTTAGGTTCAACACTAATCCCGAAAGTATAGGGAGTGTGCGATGATGATCATATCAATCTTGGAACCACTTCCAACACACATCGTCACTTCACCCTTAACTAGTCTTTATTTATTCTGCAACTCCCGTTTCGAGTTACTAATCTTAGCAACTGAACTAGTATCAAATACTGAGGGGTTGCTATAAACACTAGTAAAGTACACATCAATAACATGTATATCAAATATACTTATGTTCACTTTGCCATCCTTCTTATCTACCAATCACTTGGGGTAGTTCCGCTTCCAGTGACCAGTCCCTTTGCAGTAGAAACACTTAGTCTCAGGCTTAGGACCAGACTTGGGCTTCTTCACTTGAGTAGCAACTTGCTTGATGTTCTTCTTGAAGTTCCCCTTCTTCCCTCTGCCCTTTTCTTGAAACTAGTGGTCTTGTCTACCATCAACACTTGATGTTTTTCTCGATTTCTACCTTCGTCAATTTCCGCATTACAAAGAGCTTGGGAATCGTTTCCGTTATCCCTTGCATACCATAGTTCATCACGAAGTTCTACTAACTTGGTGATGGTGACTAGAGAATTCTGTCAATCACTATCTTATCTGGAAGATTAACTCCTACTTGATTCAAGCGATTGTAGTACTCAGACAATCTGGGCACATGCTCACTAGTTGAGCGATTCTCCTCCATCTTTTAGCTATAGAACTTGTTGGAGACTTCATATCTCTCAACTCGGGTATTTGCTTGAAATATTAACATCAACTCCTGGAACATCTCATATGCTCCATGACATTCAAAACGTCTTTGAAGTCCCGATTCTAAGCCATTAAGCATGGTGCACTAAACTATCAAGTAGTCATCATATTGAGCTAGCCAAACGTTCATAATGTCTGCATCTGCTCCTGCAATAGGTCCGTCACCTAGCGGTGCATCAAGGACATAATTCTTTTTGTGCAGCAATGAGGATAAACCTCAGATCACGGATCCAATCCGCATCATTGCTACTAACATCTTTCAACACAATTTTCTCTAGGAACATATCAAAATAAACAGAGGGAAGCAACAACGCGAGCTATTGATCTACAACATAATTTGCAAAATACTACCAGGACTAAGTTCATGATAAATTTAAGTTCAATTAATCATATTACTTAAGAACTCCCACTTAGATAGACATCCCTCTAATCCTCTAAGTGATTACGTGATCCAAATCAACTAAACCATGTCCAATCATCACGTGAGATGGAGTAGTTTCATTGGTGAACATCACTATGTTGATCATATCTACTATATGATTCACGCTCGACCTTTCGGTCTCTGTGTTCCGAGGCCATATCTGTATATGCTTGGCTCGTCAAGTATAACCTGAGTATTCCGCGTGTGCAACTGTTTTGCACCCGTTGTATTTGAACGTAGAGCCTATCACACCCGATCATCACGTGGTGTCTCAGCACGAAGAACTTTTGCAACGGTGCATACTCAGGGAGAACACTTCTTGATAATTAGTGAGAGATCATCTTATAATGCTACCGTCAATCTAAGCAAGATAAGATGCATAAAAGATAAACATCACATGCAATCAATATAAGTGATATGATATGGCCATCATCATCTTGTGCTTGTGATCTCCATCTTCGAAGCACCGTCGTGATCACCATCGTCATCGGCGCGACACCTTGATCTCCATCGTAGCATCGTTGTCGTCTCGCCAATCTTATGCTTCCACGACTATCGATACCACTTAGTGATAAAGTAAAGCATTACAGCGCGATTGCATTGCATACAATAAAGCGACAACCATATGGCTCCTGCCAGTTGCCGATAACTCGGTTACAAAACATGATCATCTCATACAATAAAATTTAGCATCATGTCTTGACCATATCACATCACAACATGCCCTGCAAAAACAAGTTAGACGTCCTCTACTTTGTTGTTGCAAGTTTTACGTGGCTGCTACGGGCTTAAGCAAGAACCAATCTTACCTATGCATCAAAACCACAACGATAGTTTGTCAAGTTGGTGCTATTTTAACCTTCGCAAGGACCGGGCGTAGCCACACTCGGTTCAACTAAAGTTGGAGAAACTGTCACCCGCATGCCACCTATGTGCAAAGCACGTCGGGAGAACCGGTCTCGCGTAAGCGTACGCGTAATGTCGGTCCGGGCCGCTTCGTCCAACAATACCGCCGAACCAAAGTATGACATGCTGGTAACCAGTATGACTTATATCACCCACAACTCACTTGTGTTCTACTCGTGCATATAACATCAACATATAAAACCTAGGCTCGGATGCCACTGTTGGGTTTCGTAGTAATTTCAAAAAAATTCCTACGCACACGCAATATCATGGTGATGCATAGCAACGAGAGGGGGAGAGTGTGATCTACGTACCCTTGTAGATCGACAAAGGAAGCGTTAACTTAGTTGATGTAGTCGTACGTCTCCACGGCCCGACCGATCAAGCACCGAAACTACGGCACCTCCGAGTTCTAGCACACGTTCAACTTGATGACGATCCCCGGACTCTGATCCAGCAAAGTGTCGGGGAAGAGTTCCGTCAGCACGACGGCGTGGTGACGATCTTGATGTTCTACTGTCGCAGGGCTTCGCCTAAGCACCGCTACAATATTATCGAGGACTATGGTGGAAGGGGGCACCGCACACGGCTAAGAATATGATCACATGGATCAACTTGTGTCCATGGGGTGCCTCTTGCCTCCGTATATAAAGGATCCAAGGGGGGGTGCGGCCGGCCCTAGTAGGAGGCGCGCAGGAGGAGTCCTACTCCTACCGGGAGTAGGACTCCCCTCCCTTTCCTTGTCCAATTAGGAGAGGGGGAAGGAAGGGAGAGAGGAGAGGGGGGCGCCGCCCCTCCCTCCTTGTCCAATTCGGACTAGGGGGAGAGGGGGCACGGGGCCTGCCCTGGCAGCCCCTCCTCTTCTCCACTTTAGGCCCATGAGGCCCATTAACCCCCCGAGGGGTTTCGGTAACCCCCCGGTGCTCCGGTTTTATTCGAAACTTCCCCGGAACACTTCCGGTGTCCGAATATAGCCGTCCAATATATCAATCTTTATGTCTCGACCATTTCGAGACTCCTCGTCATGTCCGTGATCACATCCGAGACTCCGAACTAACTTCGGTACATCAAAACTCATAAACTCATAATATAACTGTCATCGAAACCTTAAGCGTGCAGACCCTACGGTTCGAGAACAATGTAGACATGACCGAGACATGTCTCCGATCAATAACCAATAGCGGAACCTGGATGCTCATATTGGCTCCTACATATTCTATGAAGATCTTTATCGGTCAGACCGCATAACAACATACGTTGTTCCCTTTGTCATCGGTATGTTACTTGCCCGAGATTTGATCGTCGGTATCTCAATACCTAGTTCAATCTCGTTACCGGCAAGTCTCTTTACTTGTTCCGTAATACATCATCTCACAACTAACTCATTAGTTGCAATGCTTGCAAGGCTTTATGTGATGTGCATTACCGAGAGGGCCCAGAGATACCTCTCCGACAATCGGAGTGACAAATCCTAATCTCGAAATACGCCAACCCAACATGTACCTTTGGAGACACCTGTAGAGCACCTTTATAATCACCCAGTTATGTTGTGACGTTTGGTAGCACACAAAGTGTTCCTCCGGCAAACGGGAGTTGCATAATCTCATAGTCATAGGAACATGTATAAGTCATGAAGAAAGCAATATCAACATACTAAACGATCGGGTGCTAAGCTAATGGAATGGGTCATGTCAATCAGATCATTCACCTAATGATGTGATCCCGTTAATCAAATAACAACTCTTTGTCCATGGTTAGGAAACATAACCATCTTTGATTAACGAGCTAGTCAAGTAGAGGCATACTAGTGACACTCTGTTTGTCTATGTATTCACACATGTATTATGTTTCCGGTTAATAGTTTTCTAGCATGAATAATAAACATTTATCATGATATAAGGAAATAAATAATAACTTTATTATTGCCTCCAGGGCATATTTCCTTCATGCCGATCATCGGGCAAGTCAACCAAAGTCCACACTTTGTTCTCATACATGGATCCCATCTCAGATTTCATGGCCTCAAGCCATTTTGCGGAATCTAGGCTCATCATCGCTTCCTCATAGTTCATAGGTTCTTCATGGTCAAGTAACATGACCTCCAGAACAGGATTACCGTACCACTCTAGTGCGGATCTTACTTTGGTTGACCTACGAGGTTCGATAGTAACTTGATGAGAAGTTTCATGATCATCATCATTAGTGTAGCGACTAGACCTCAAACGGTCCAATCTCCGTGCTCCGGTGTCATCCCTGGATCAGTAATGCTGACACCACACAATACTTGAAGGATTTATAAAAGAGTAGCAATCACACACTTATTACATCGAGTGTCTCCAAAAGAGAACTTATTACAATAAATATGGCTTAAGGCCATCTAATAACGATAACAACGGAAGGCTTGGAAGATAAGTGAGTCCATCAACTCCAACGGCATCACTGAGTATAGAACCACGACCTAAAAACTCCTTAGTCGTCGTCTGAAAAGTCTGCAACATTAACGTTGCAGCCCGAAATGGGTCAGCACATGGAATATGCTGGCAATGTAACACATAGAGAGTAATGGAATGGAACAGCTATTCTATATGCATATTTGGCCGGTGGAAAGCTCTATGGTTACAGTTTTGCGAAAAGCTAATTTTTCCCTACTGCAAAGGAATAAATTTATTTAACTATCATGGTGGTTGTTAAACATTGAGAATGGTTGACAGCATTCTCAATCCCAATTAAACATCATCATTAAACAAACCCATCAAAATTAAATTTTATAGTAACATGTTGAGATTCACATGATAATCCAGGTACTCGATACTCAAGACGTCCATAACCAGACGGCTAACCATGATTAGTTTATACACTCTGCAGAGGTTTGCACACTTTTCCCCACAAGACTCGATCGCCTCCGTTTGGTTTCTCGCACTACACGGTGTTTGACAAACGGATGACCGAGACATAGTCTTTCAGAAGCACTAGCACCTTATGATGGGTAGACCGTACCACCTACATCGCCTACATCTGCTAGTCTACCACTGTAAGAGTTCGCACGACTTAGTCAGCTATGCTAGAGCCCATAATAGCTTGTGCCTGCACACGGAAGTTTCTAGCATGAATAATCTCATGATCCCTTTGAGCCTGGGTGGCGGTCCATAAAGAAAAACAGGCAATCCTGGAATACCCAGGTACCTCAATCCACCCAGATGTGTGTTTAAGTTGCCACCTTAAATAAACCATTAATTAACAAACTCACATCTGTCATGGATACACTCACCCAATCCACGTCTACTAGCATAGCATGGCATAATAAGCAACATAGAAGTAACTCCCAAAGGTTTGATAATAAACAGGTAATAGGTACTACCTCAACTACTTCCCAAACCCACAATTTAATTAGATCCTAATCATGCAATGTGTAAGGATTGATCTAATGCAATAAAACTGGGTAGTAGGAGGTATGATCAAAGTGTTACTTGCCTTGCTGATGATCCGGGAAACCTAGCGATTCGAAGTAACAAGCGGCGCACTCCGGGTACTCTAACGCAAACAAACAAGCATACAATAAGTACTCAACTAATGCATAGGTAAAACTCAAATAAGAGCTCTAACCGGAAGGTTCAACTTAAGAACTCCGGTTGGCAAAAAAAATCAAATCGAACGAAGCAATGAAAGACAAAACGGCAAAAGAAACAGGCTTCGTTTACTATTCTGGATCTAATGCAATTTTTATAGTGGCAAAAACTTGTTTGAGTTGGTTAATCGGAAAGAGGGTTTCGAGACGAAACTCCAGGCGCTTGAAGCGCCTGATTCCGATAAACGAGCGAAAAGTTAGACTAAAACGAAAATCGAATCAGAAATCGCAATCAGAAAAATCGCGGATTTAATCCGAGAAAAAGAAAAATGACGAACGTTCGTTAAAACGAATGAACGGACGAACGTTCGCTAAATAAATAAACCGGAAAAACCGATCTGACGAAAAAAACAGATCTAAGTTTTTTTTTAAAAACCCGATCGGTTTTCTTCACGAAAACCGAGGCAACGGCGTCTACCTCGGCGCTCCGACGAACGGCGGCGGCGGCGGCGTGGCTCCGGCGATCATCGGCGGCAGCGGCGGTGGGCAGCGGGGCGGCGTGGGTGGCGGCACGGGGCGGCGGCGGCGGCGGTGATGGCGGCGGCGGCGGCGGTGGCGGCGGCGGCGGCGGGGACTTGGGGCGGCTAGGGTTTGGGGGGTTCCGGCTGGGCCTCCCCGGCTTATAAAGCCAGACGGGCCTCGTGTCCGGGTCGGACACGGCCCGTAGGTCGGTTGCGTTTTTTTAAGTTACGCTCAGAAAAAAAACAAAAGGACTACTAAACGGACTCCAAAAATCCTGAAATAAATTTTCCCCGGCTTCTAAAATCAAGCCGCACAGGATGAACATTTATTTAGAGCCTAAATGCAATTTTGAAAAACGCGCATTTTTCCTAAATTCAAATAAAATAGCAAATAAACCAAATAAAATCTTATTTGATTTTTTTATTAATCCTCAATATTTCTTTATTTTGGGAAGGTCATTTTATTCCCTCTCTCATATTTTGATAATAGAAATAATCGAAGATAAAATAAATAAAATCAAATGATCCCTATTTCAAAATTTGAGAAAACTCAAATATGAAAATAACGAAATCCCCAACTCTCTCCAAGGGTCCTTGAGTTGCGAAAAATTTCTAGGATCAACCAAAATGCAATAAATATGATATGCAATGATGATCTAGTGTATAACATTCCAAATTAAAAATTTGGGATGTTACAATTAGCTTCCTCACTAATTGGTGTAGGAATCACTAGAACTGATTTGTGTGATGAACTACTTTCCAATAAGGGAGAAGGTATAGTTACCTCATCAAGTTCTACTTTCCTCCCACTCACTTCTTTCGAGAGAAACTCCTTCTCTAGAAAGGATCCATTCTTAGCAACGAATATCTTGCCTTCGGATCTGTGCTAGAAGGTGTACCTAACAGTCTCCTTTGGGTATCGTATGAAGACACATTTCTCCGATTTTGGTTCAAGCTTATCCGGTTGAAGCTTTTTCACATAAGCATCGCAACCCCAAACTTTAAGAAACGACAACTTGGGTTTCCTGCCAAACCACAGTTTGTAAGGTGTCGTCTCAATGGATTTCGATTGTGCCCTATTTAATGTGAATGCAGCCGTCTCTAAAGCATAACACCAAAACTATGGAGGTAAATCAGTAAGAGACATCATAGATCGCACAATATCTAATAAAGTGTGGTTACGATGTTCGGACACACCATTACGTTGTGGTGTTCGAGGTGGCGTGAATTGCGAAACTATTCTGCATTGTTTCAAATGAAGACCAAACTCATAACTCAAATATTCACCTCCACGATCAGATCGTAGAAACTTAATTTTCTTGTTACAATGATTTTCCACTTCACTCTGAAATTCTTTGAACTTTTCAAATGTTTCAGACTTATGTTTCATCAAGTAGATATAACCATATCTGCTCAAATCATCTGTGAAGGTCAGAAAACAACGATACCCGCCGCGAGCATCACCATTCATATGACTGCATACATCAGTATGTATTATTTCTAATAAGTCTGTTGCTCACTCCATTGTTCCAGAGAACGGACTCTTAGTCATCTTGCCCATGAGGCATGGTTCGCAAGCATCAAGTGATTCATAATCAAGTGATTCCAAAAGCCCATCAGCATGGAGTTTCTTCATGCACTTTACACCAATATGACCTAAACGAGTGCCACAAATAAGTTGCACTATCATTATTAAACTTATATCTTTTGGCTTCAATACTATGAATCTGTGTATCACTACTATCGAGATTCAATAAAAATAGACCACTCATCAAGGGTGCATGACCATAAAAGATATTACTCGTATAAATAGAACAAACATTATTCTCTGATAAATGAATAACTGTCTCGCGTCAAACAAGATCCATAAATAATGTTCATGCTTAACGTTGGCACCAAATAACAATTATCCGGGTCTAAAACTAATCCCGAAGGTAGATGTAGAGGTAGCGTGCCGACTGCGATCACATCGACTTTGGAACCATTTCCCACTTGCATCGTCACCTCGTCATTAGCCAATCTTCGCTTAATCCGTAGCCCCTGTTTCGAGTTGCAAATATGAGCAACATAACCAGTATCAAATACCCAAGCGCTACTATGAGCATTAGTAAGGTACACATCAATAACATGTATATCAAATATACCTTTCACTTTGCCATCCTTCTTATCCGCCAAATACTTGGGGCAGTTCCACTTCCAGTGACCAGTCCCTTTGAAGTAGAAGTACTCAGTCTCGGGCTTAGGTCCAAAATTGGGCTTCTTCACTTGAGCAGCAACTTGCTTGCCGTTCTTTTGAAGTTCCCCTTCTTCCCTTTGCCCTTCTTCTTGAAACTAGTGGTCTTGTTGACCATCAACACTTGATGCTCCTTCTTGATTTCTACCTCAGCAGCCTTTAGCATTGCGAATAACTCGGGAATTATCTTATCCATCCCTTGCATATCATAGTTCATCATGAAGCTTTTGTAGCTTGGTGGCAGTGATTGAAGAACTCTGTCAATGACACTATCATCAGGAATATTAACTCCCAGCTGAGTCAAGTGGTTGCGGTACCCAGACATTCTGAGTATATGTTCACTGACAGAACTACTCTCCTCCATTTTGCAGCTATAGAACTTATTGGAGACTTCATATCTCTAAACCCAAGCATTTGCTTGAAATATTAACTTCAACTCCTGGAACATCTCATATGCTCCATGACATTAAAAACGTCGTTGAAGTCCCGATTCTAAGCCGAAAAGCATGGCACACTGAACTATCGAGTAGTCATTAGCTTTGCTCTGCCAAACATTCATAACATCTGGAGTTGCTCCCGCAGTGGGCTTTGCACCTACCGGTGCTTCTAGGACGTAATTCTTCTGTGCAGCAATGAGGATAATCCTCAAGTTACGGACCCAGTCCGTGTAGTTTCTATCATCATCTTTCAACTTAGCTTTCTCTAGGAATGCATTAAAATTCAAATGAACAGTAGCACGGGCCATTTATCTACAACAACATAGACATGCAAAATACTATCAGGTACTAAGTTCATGATAAATTAAATTTCAATTAATAATATTACTTAAGAACTCCCACTTAGATAGACATCCATCTAGTCATCTAAATGATCACGTGATCCATAACAACTAAACCATGTCCGATCATCACGTGAGATGGAGAAGTTTTCAATGGTGAACATCACTATGTTGATCATATCTACTATATGATTCATGCTCGACCTTTCGGTCTCAGTGTACCGAGGCCATATCTGCATATGCTAGGCTCGTCAAGTTTAACCTGAGTATTCTGCTTGTGCAAAACTGGCTTGCACCCGTTGTATGTGAACATAGAGCTTATCACACCCGATCATCATGTGGTGTCTCGGCACGACGAACTATAGCAACAGTGTATACTCAGGGAGAACACTTATACCTTGAAATTTAGTGAGAGATTATCTTATAATGCTACCATCGTACTAAGCAAAATAAGATGCATAAAAGGTAAACATCACATGCAATCAAAATAAGTGATATGATATGGCCATCATCATCTTGTGCCTTTGATCTCCAGCTCCAAAGCACCGTCATGATCACCATCTTCACCGGCTTGACACATTGATCTCCATCGTAGCATCATTGTCGTCTTGCCAACTATTGCTTCTATGACTATCACTACCGCTTGGTGATAAAGTAAAGCAATTACATGGCGATTGCCTTTCATACAATAAAGCAACAACCATATGTCTCCTGCCAGTTGTCGATAACTTCTACAAAACATGATCATCTCATACAACAATTTATATATCGTCACGTCTTGACCATATCACATCACAACATGCCATGCAAAAACAAGGTAGACGTCCTCTACTTTGTTGTTGCAAGTTTTACGTGGCTGCTACGGGCTTCTAGCAAGAACCGTTCTTACCTACACATCAAAGACAATGATTTTTCGTCAAGTGTGCTATTTTAACCTTCAACAAGGACCGGGCATAGTCAAACTCGATTCAACTAATGCTGGAGAAACAGACACCCACTAGCCACCTGTTTGCGAAGCACAGCGGCAGAACCAGTCTCATGAATGTTGTCATGTAATGTCGATCTGGGCTGCTTCATCCAACAATACCGCCGAATCAAAGTATGACATGCTGGTAAGCAGTATGACTATTATCGCCCACAACTCTCTGTGTTCTACTCGTGCATATAACATCTACGCATAGACCTGGCTCGGATACCACAGTTGGGAAACGCGCTATTTCAAAAAAATTACATACGAGCATGCAAGATCTATCTTGGAGATGCATAGAAACGAGAGGGGGAGAGTGTGTCTACATACCCTCGTAGACCGAAAGCGGAAGCGTTTAGTAACACGGTTGATGTAGTCGAACGTCTTCGCGATCCAACCGATCCAAGTACCGAACATACGGCACCTCCATGATCTGCACACGTTCAGCTCGGTGACGTCCCTCGAACTCTTAATCCAGTTGAGGCCGAGGGAGAATTCCGTCAGCACGACGGCGTGGTGACGGTGATGATCAAGTTACCGACGCAGGGCTTCGCCTAAGCACTACGACAATATGACCGAGGTGTAAAACTGTGGAAGGGGGCACCGCACACGGCTAAAGATCTACTTGTGTGTCTATGGGATGCCCCCCTCCCACGTATATAAAGGGGGGAGGGAGGAGGAGGCCGGCCAAGGGTGGCGCGCCCAAGGGGGGAGTCCTACTCCAAGTAGGATTCGCCCCCTCCTACTTCCACAAGTAGAAGGGGGAGGAATAGGAGAAGAGAAGGAAAGGAGGGCCGGACCCCCTAGGCCACTGCTTGGCCTGCCTCCTCTCTTCCACCATTAGGCCCATGAGGCCCAATAACTTCCTGGAGGGGGTTCCAGTAACCCCCAGTACTCTGAAACTCATCCGAAATGACCCGAACCATTCCGATGTCCGAATGTAACCATCCAATATATGAATCTTTATGTCTCGGCCATTTTGAGACACCTCGTCATGTCCGTGATCTCATCCAGGACTTCGAACAACCTTCAGTACATCAAATCACATAACTCATAATATAAATCGTCATCGAACGTTAAGCGTGCGGACCCTGCGGGTTCGACAACCATGTAGACATGACCGAGACACATCTCTGGTCCATAACCAATAGCGGAACCTGGATGCTCATATTGGCTCCTACATATTCTACGAAGATCTTTATTGGTCAAACCGCATAACAACATATGTTGTGCCCTTTGTCATCGGTATGTTACTTGCCTGAGATTCGATTGTCGGTATCATCATACCTAGTTCAATGTAACACCACGGATACAACTTTCCATATTTGTAACTCTGACTCTTGCCATTTTTGGCTCTAAGTTATGAGATTCCCTCATGGTTGGGGTTTGTCTTCGTTTTGCATTTTTTCCATGTCATGCATTTCATATCATGTATCATCTGCATCGCATTTGCATATGTGTTCGTCTCATGCATCCGAGCATTTTCCCCGTTGTCCGTTTCGCAATCCGACACTCCTATGTTCTCTAGCGCCCCCTTTTGCCTCTTTTCATGTGCGGGTGTTAAACTTTCTTTGAATGGACCGAGATTTGCCAAGCGGCCTTGGTATACCACCGGTAGACCGCCTGTCAAGTTCCGTGCCATTTGGAGTCCGTTTGATACTCCAATGATTAACCGGGGAACCGTAAAGGCCTCGTGTGTGTTGCAGCCCAACACTCCTCTATGCCAGCCCACAAACCCATCCAAACCCCCTCCATCCTCTCGGCCGTTCGATCACGATTGCGTGGCCGAAAACCGCACTCCATTTGGACACTCCCACCTCCTTCTAGGTATAAATATGTGCGCTCCTCCGAATTTTCGGGTCCAAACCCTAGTTCCACCTCTCCCTCCGTGCCGGACGCGTCTGCCGGCGCCGGATGCGTCTGCCGGCGCCGGATGCGTCCGCCGCCGCCTCCCTCGCCCAATCCGCCGCCGCCACGTGGCACCCCGTGAGCCCCGCCGCCGCCGGCCCGCGCGAGCCCGTGTCGGGCCCCCGAGCCCGCGCGCTGTCGCCCCGCTTCCCCAGCGCACTCGCGCCGCCCGAGCACCGCCGCGCCACCGCCTCCTCAGCGAGCCCGCCGGCGTCGCCCTTCTACCCCGCCGCCGACCGCCGTTCGTCTCCTCCGGTCGCCGCGCCTCGCGCCGGCGCCGGCCGCTCCTCCTTCGTCCCGTCAAGCCCGGCAAGTCCCGTCGTCGCCCGCGACCTCCAGCTCCGGCCAGAACCCCGGCGATCGTCGGATTGCGTGCTGGATCCAGATCTGGAAGAAAGGGTTGACCTCGTTTTCATCTCTAAGTATTTTCTTGTTAATTTTTCCACCCCTGTTCATCGTGCCATAACTTCATGACCGTTGCTCCGTTTTGTGCGTGTGATATATCAAAATGTTCATCATGATGTGCTCTTCATTTTGTTCCATTGTGACATGCTTGTTTGAGTCCATATTGATGGCCAAATCATTGATGCAAGAGTGCTATAAATTGTTAGGTGCTGATTCTTAGCAGAGTATGAGCTTTTGTCATTTTTTCTACATTTGTTGTGTGCTGCATATGGGCATGAGTTCTACATGTGTTTTGGGCCATGCCATGCCATCTTTACAGGGGTGTATGCCATGTATTTTTGTGATCAATGTGGTGACTAGCACAATCATTCAAAGTAGCCTTCGTGATATTGCTGATTTCAAGGACTTAGGATTTTACCAAGTCTTGTGCCTACTGTTATTTTTATGCCATGTATTCATGTTGCTACAGTGAGATTCATGCTTCTTTTGAGTATCTTTAGTTAGGATGTTTTGGACATATGGTTGTGCTCTATCCATCAATGCCCCTGTTTGCAATTATGGAGTGACCTAGCATGTCTTAATCTTGCTCTATTTTTGCTATAAAATGTTCCTGGCAGATTGTTTACATGTTAATCAATTTTGCTAAAGGTTGTTGTAGTTGATCCATGCATGCTATGAGTTTATTCTTGCCATGTTTAGCTTCATAATCATGTCTTCCTGCTGGTAGTATGCTTATCTTGTCATGCAATGCCTTGTGTTGAGTGAATCGAGCTCGCAAAGATGCCTTCGTAATTCTGTTGATGCCATGCTCTATTTTCTGCTAAGTCTGAATCTGTCAACGAAACTTGCTATGTTTAGTGGGTGCCATCATATCTTCTAATAATTTTTGGCTCATGGTCAGTAAGGGACTTTTGTTCTATGCTTTGATTAGATTCATGCCATGCCTTGTTTTGCTATGATATGTTCCTCTAGCATGTTGTTAGCTTGCTCTAAACATGTCTTCATGATGTTAATTCCTGGCATGTTGTTATTTTCACTAAGTCTGTGATGCTGATATCTTTTGCACTTTTGCCATGCTTATTTGAACCTGGTATTTTGTGAATTAGCCATAGATTAGTGTTCATCTTTTGTCAACCATCTTGAGTAGATCACTGACATGTGTTTTGTTGCTACGTTGGAGTGTGGTAGCTTAGTTTTTTATTGCATTCTAGATGGCATCGTGATTTTCATCGCAGAATTGTGCCTTTCTTGTTTCGCTTGCCATTTGCAAACCGTGCCTCCGATTCCGGTGATCTTTATATTGATTTGGAACGAAATCATCTCATCTTTCCAGAGGCACACTTGGTTTTCCAAGTTGAGGCATGGTTCAATCTTTCTCTTCCGAAGCATGCACATGCATTTCATATCACATCTCGCATATCTTGTCATGTTTTGCATCAGGTTGCTTGCGCATTGCACCGTGATTGATTATGGTCCTTTGCTGGTGTTCTTGCCTTGGATAGATCCAAGAGACGAGTATGTGATCGAGGAACCTGTTGAGTACGCTTACGAGGATCAAGCTTTCGTCAACTCTGAGAACTTTGCAGGGAAGATGACCATACCCTTGAAATCACTTCTATCTTTGCTTGCTAGTTGTTCGCTCTATTGCTATGCCGCGATACCTACCACTTGCTATATCATGCCTCCCATATTGCCATGTCAAGCCTCTAACCCACCTTTCCTTGCAAATCGTTGTTTGGCTATGTTACCGCTTTTGCTCAGCCCCTCTTATAGCGTTGCTAGTTGCAGGTGAAGATTAAGTTTGTTCCTTGTTGGAACATGGATATGTTTGGGATATCACAATATCTCTTATTTAATTAATGCATCTATACACTTGGTAAAGGGTGGAAGGCTCGGCCTTATGTCTGGTGTTTTGCTCCACTCTTGCCGCTCTAGTTTGCATCATACCGGTGTTATGTTCCTTGATTTCGCGTTCCTTACGCGGTTGGGTGTTATGAGAACCCCTTGACAGTTCGCTTTGAATAAAACTCCTCCAGCAAGGCCCAACCTTGGTTTTAACATTTGCCACCTAAGCCTTTTCCTTTGGGTTTCCGGAGCCCGAGGGTCATCTTTATTTTAACCCCCCCCCCCGGGCCAGTTCTCCTCTGAGTGTTGGTCCGAACTAGAGTCCTTTGCAGCGCCTCCTCGGGGAAACTTGAGTTTTGGTTTTAGTTGTACGGAGCGCTCATCTGGTGTGCCCTGAGAACGAGATACGTGCGACTCCTATCGGGATTTGTCGGCACATCAGGCGGCTTTGCTGGTCTTGTTTTACCATTGGGTCGCGCCGATGGTAGCACATTGTCGCCGGACGACCTGGTTGTAGGTACAACCAAGTTTGCACTACAATTTTGAAAATCATTTCAGAAAGCAGAAAAAACTTGGCCAGATTTGAACTACATCTCACAGAAACCTTATGTGACCCTCACTTTAAAACTACTAGGTTATTACTCTTGCCTTGAAACACAAGTACAAATGGGATGGGTTGATGAGACGGTCGATCTATGTCAGTCTCGATCTCACATTTTGATCATGAGATGGGGCAATCTCAACATCTTTCATCTTACCAGACAGTCCGTGCAGGGTTCCTCCGCGCCAGAGTAGGTCCAACATAATCATGTCATTTTTGTTTCAACAAAAACCATAAAGATCCAAAATGAACTTATTGTAATTTGATGAACTTTTTAAAAATACTTGAAGTTTTTTTATAATTCCAGATTTTCTAATATCTGTGAACTTTGAAATTTTCTTCATATTTTTTTCAAAGAAATGACGTTTTTCTAAAATGAATGTGCAGTAAATAGCGCGGCTACAAAAGTACTTAAAGGTCTCGCGTAGTAATCTGTCAGCAGGTGCTATTAGCTTGAGTGATTGGGCAACATGCACCCTATCGGAACAGTCGAAGATCGAATCCTCACGGTAGTAATTTTTTTGAAGTTTTTCTGCGCTACAGATTTGCTTCCTGTTCCTGGGCTGGCCCACCAGGTGCGGCAGCGGGCGCCAGGAGCACCAACGGGCGCCTGCAGCGCCCTATAGGATCTCCCCGTAAACCGCCCCCGTTTCCACGGCGAACTATATTTGACGCGCGCGTGCGTCGAACTGCTGCGCTTCCGTTGAAGCGGGCGAGCGAGCACCGCGAAATGGGCCGGCCCACTGCGAGCGTTAGCACTGCGAGGCAAACCGGTTTTAGAAACCTTCGGGAAGGTCCCTCAAATGTTTTTTTTCTGTTTTGTTTTTCTTTTGCCAGTTTTCCATTTTTTTCCTGTTTCGTGTTTTATTTTTTATTTTTATCATTTTCCCTCTTTTGTTTCTGTTCCTATTTCTTTCCCTTTTCCCTTTATATTCTACCTTTTTCATTTTTTAACCTTTGTTTTCAAAAAATATTAGAAATTCTAATTTTTCTTCATGATTTCAGAAATTTTTCATGGTTATCAAATTATATTCACTTTTTCGAAATTTGTTCACAACGAAAAAATGTTCAGCTTATATAACAAAAATTGTTCAATGTGTATTTAAATATTGTTCAACGTATATAGAAAATGTTCATTGTGTGTTCAGTGTATATAAAAAAAGTTATTAAATGTGTTCAATGTGTATTTAACTATTGTTCATTGTATATCAAAAGATATTAAATGTATATTTCGAAATATTAAATGGTTAAAATTTCGATTTTTCTTTTATCTACTTTATTTAGTGCCTTTTTTATCTACCTCTATACCTAGTAGTTTTTTTTTTGAAATGGAACACAGCGATTCCATACATCACACAGGTCCAGCCAACAAACTGGCCCGAACATTTACATCATCTGGGATGTTCTCAGGCCAGAACGCCCTGTCAACAGCCTGACGAGCGCCATAGGCAGCTAATGCATGCGCTAAGCTACTACATGCCCGCGGGACAAAAGAAAATGAAACACGACTAAAGTTGAGACGGGCGAAGTCACGAATCTCTCTGAACAATAATCCTTCTGCTGCTAGATCTGCGTCCCTGCCCTGCAAAGCTTTCACCAGAACCTGGCAATCCAACTCGACTTGAACATTAGTCATCCCCCAACTGGAAGCAGCGTTAAATGCGTGCGCGGCGTACAACTCACTGAAACTGTCTAGCTCAAGCGGTAAGGAACAATTAGTTTCTATCTTGTGGTGTCGAGTTCGATTCCTCAAGTGTGTGCGTCCTTTCTTTTGGATTTTAGTTTTTTTTTGAGGGGTGAAAGCCAAGTTTATTTATGAAAATCCACATGGTGTGGGATACATCTGTGGTCATGGGTGCACCAAGCCATACGTGGCAACCCGGTCCTCTTGTAAAAAAAATCTTGGCTAGACGGTGTGCTTCTACATTGACAGCACGACCCCGGATCTCTTCCAACCACGCTTCTCTCCTGTTTCTGGTAGCTACTAGCATCTCATATGCTGATTTAACAGTGAAAGCATCATTTTTCTCATGAAACCAAGCCCAAAAATCTGTGATGTTTCGAGTGCATATTGGCATACCTAGGATAACTGTAGCATCCATAGGCATAAAAGTTTGTTGGACAAGTTGTCTATTTCATAATGCGGTCACAATAGTTATGAGCTCTGACTGATGTGTTGGTGCGTCCTTTTTTTTAGTAACGACTCGATATGAACGTCACCGAATGGGCTAGCCCATTAATACCGCACCCTGCGCGAAAGCACCGAAGGGACTCCCCGTTTCAGCGAGTCGAGCCTCCCGGCTCGCTCAAGCGAGCCAGCACATGGGCCAGCCCACGCGCGGGAAGCATCTGCCTGTTTTCTGTTTCGTTTCTATTCATGTTTTTTCGTTTTTCTTTTTGTTTATACTTTAAAATGTTTTAAATATATATATTAAAAACAAAATCTTCAAAAACACATTTTAAGAAGTGTTGAACAAGTATTTGAAAATTGTTGAATAAGATATTAAACAAGAATTTGGAAAATGTTGAACAAGTATTTGAAAATTGTTGAATAAGTACTAAAAATGTTGAACTACTATTTGAAAAATATTGAATAAGCATTAAAAAATGAAGAAGGAGTATACGAAAAATGTTGAACAACAATTTTTTAAAATATTTAACAAGAATTTAAGAAAATGTTGATCATGTATATAAAAATGTCAAATAAGTATTTTTTAAATGTTAAAGAAGAATTTTAAAAAGGTTGAAAATGTATTTAACAAAATGTTGAGCATGTATATAAAAATGTAGAATAAGTATTTAAAAAATGTTGAACAAACATTTGAATAAAATGTTGAACAAGTATTTGAAAAGGGGTGATCATGTATATACAAATGTTAAATAAGTGTTTGATAATTTTTGAACAAATATTTGAATAAATTGTGGAGCAAGCATTTGAAAAAGGGTGGTCATTTATATAAAAATGTTGAATAAGTGCTTGAAAAATGTTGAACAAGTATTTGAAAAATGTTGAACGAGTATTTGAAAACATATTGATCATGTATATAAAAATGTTCAACATGTATTGAAAAAATGTTGGTTGTGTATTAGATAAATATTGTTGACATATACAAAATATGTAGATTAATAACCAAAAGAAAAAAAGAAAATAAAATAAAATAAGATAACAGAAACGAAAAGAATGAAGAAACAAAGTGCAAACAAAAATGAAAAAAGGGAGAAGAAGAAAGAAAAAGAAAACGAAAAAAAGAAAAAAAGAAAAAAAAACTCAAAGAAAGCTGGCTCTAATCGTCTCAAGTAGGGAGCGCACCTACAAAATATGAGTAAATATGAGTAAAACGAGGTTATGCGCACTCGCAGTTGGAGACCAGGGATCGGACCCTGATTCTCCCTTTAGACTATCCACAGTGGGACTAACATAAGTAGTAACATCATACATATCTAGATTAAATAAATGATGTGGCATGTAATAAATGAAGAAAGAGATGAAAGTGGTAACATAGCTAGTTACTACTAGTATGAGTAACATCACACATATCAAGGCAAGATGTGTCTATAGCCTAATAAATGAAGTGTTGTATGTTATCACACATATGTTACTCCCCACTATAGAGGTAGTAACATAGACTAGTAACATGTCATGTTACTAGTCTATGTTACTGCCCATTATGACTAGTCTTAACTCGCTGTTTTTGGGTTACTGCACGGTGGCCGGCTCCACTTGTCATCGCCCCTGGAGGTCACCGTGGATGCAGTTTAGCGGCTGCGGCTATAGAAGTCCTCGGTCAGATTCAACTCCAGATCTGGATTTGGCAATTTTCATACCAGGGACCCTATATTTTTTATTTCCATCTGACAAGTCCCTGTTTTGGCACAGAACACCCTAGTTTTAAAATAGCACCAACTTGGCTATTTCAAATCCAAATTTAACAAAGTAAATATGTATCCTATCAAGAAAGTGTGTTCTATCCATTTATAAACTTTTTCCCATTGTGTTGGTCAATTGAAATTGGTGCATTTAAAATATATTTTAATTACTCCTTAAAGCTTGCAAAAAATCATAACTTAATATTTATAAATTCGAATAATACATTTTTCCACTGTTCTAGTTGTAACTAATGCAACGTCACACCGATGTTGTAATATCTTTCCGAATATTACCACAAATAGTTATTCTGTTGAAATACTGGGTCTCTATTACAACAAAATGGTTGCCTCGCGTAACGGAATTTGTTTCTCGCAATATCGCTACCGTATTGTAACAACGATGCAGTTTGTTGCAATAGTTAGCCACTCTTGCAACAATATTTGTAACTAATGCAACATCACGCCGATGTTGCAATACCTATCTTTCTGAATATTGCCACGAATAGTTATGTTGTTGAAATACCTAGTCTCTATTACAACAAAATAACCGCCCTCGCGCAACGGAATTTGTTTGTCGCAATATCTCTACCATATTGCAACACCAATACAATTTGTTGCAATATGAGGCCTCTATTGCAACAAAGTTAGTATTTATCGCGACCAAACTAAGTTATGGCAATATGTGCGGCCTATTACCACAACCGGCGAATTTGTGGTAATATTGCATTTTATTGCAACAAAACGTAGTTGTAGCAATAAATTTTGTTGCAATAGACCGGAATCCTTGTAGTGTATAGTACGTGATCGAGGAACCTGTTGAGTATGCTTACGAGGATCAAGCTTTCGTCAACTCTGAGAACTTTGCAGGCAAGATGACCATACCCTCGAAATCACTTCTATCTTTGCTTGCTAGTTGTTCGCTCTATTGCTATGCTGCGATACCTACCACTTGCTATATCATGCCTCCCATATTGTCATGTCAAGCCTCTAACCCACCTTTCCTAGGAAACCGTTGTTTGGCTATGTTACCGCTTTTGCTCAGCCCCTCTTATAGCATTGCTAGTTGCATGTGAAGATTAAGTTTGTTCCTTGTTGGAACATGGATATGTTTGGGATATCACAATATCTCTTATTTAATTAATGCATCTATATACTTGGTAAAGGATGGAAGGCTCGGCCTTATGTCTGGTGTTTTGTTCCACTCTTGTCGCCCTAGTTTCCGTCATACCGGTGTTATGTTCCTTGATTTCGTGTTCCTCACGCGGTTGGGTGCTATGGAAACCCCTTAACAGTTTGCTTTGAATAAAACTCCTCCAGCAAGGCCCAACCTTGGTTTTAACATTTGCCACCTAAGCCTTTTTCCCTTTGGTTTCCGGAGCCCGAGGGTCATCTTCATTTTAACCCCCCCGGGTCAATGCTCCTCTGAGTGTTGGTCCGAACTAGAGTCCTTTACAGCGCCACCTCGGGGAAACTCGAGGTTTGGTTTTAGTTGTACGGAGCGCTCATCCGGTGTGCCCTGAGAACGAGATACACGCGACTCCTATCGGTATTTGTCGGCACATCGGGCGGCTTTGCTGGTCTTGTTTTACCATTGTTGAAATGTCTTGTAAGCGGGATTCCGAGTCTGATCGGGTCTTCCTGGTAGAAGGAATATCCTTTGTTAACCGTGAGAGCTTGTGATGGGCTAAGTTCGGACACCCCTGCAGGGTTATAAACTTTCGAAAGCCGTGAAAGAGGTTATGGGCAGACGAGAATTTGTTAATGTCCGGTTGTAGAGAACTTGACACTTAACTTAATTAAAATGCATCAACCGCGTGTGTAGCCGTGATGGTCTCTTTTCGGTGAAGTTCGGGAAGTGAACACGGTTCTTGTGTTATGCTTGAACGTAAGCATTTTCAGGATCACTTCTAGTTCACGACCGCTGTGTCGCTTCTCTTCTCGCTCTCTTTTGCGTATGCTTAGTGCTTGCTGCAGCTCCACCTCACTACCCTTTCCTACCCATAAGCTTAAATAGTCTTGATCTCGTGGGTGTGAGATTGCTGAGTCCTCGTGGCTCATAGATACTTCCAAACAGTTGCATGTGCCGTTGATACCAGTGCAGGTGATGCAACCCAGCTCAAGTGGGAGCTCGATGAAGATCGTGTCGTTGTGTTGTTTCGTTTCCAGTTGATCAGTAGTGGAGCCCAGTTGGGTCGATCGGGGATCTAGCATTTGGTTGTCTTTATTTATGTTGGTTCCGTAGTCGGACCTCGATTGTATTCTGGATGATGTATGATATTTATGTATTGTGTGAAGTGGCGATTGTAAGCCAACTCTTTATCCCTTTCTCATTCAGTACATGGGATGTGTAAAGATTACCCCTCTTGTGACATGCCTACTATGCGGTTATGCCTCTAAGTCATGCTCCGACACATGGGAGATACAACCGCATCGTGGGTGTTACATTCAATCTCGTTATCGGTAAGTCTCTTCACTCATTCCGTAATGCATCATCCCGTGACTAACTCATTGGACACATTGTGCATTGCCGAGAGGGCCCAGAGATACCTCTTGGATACACAGAGTGACAAATCCTAATCTTGATCTATGCCAACTCAACAAACACCATCGGAGACACCTGTAGAGCATATTTATAATCACTCAGTTACTTGTGACGTTTGATAGCACGTTAAGTGTTCTTCCGGTATTCGGGGGTTGCATAATCTCATAGTCATAGGAACATATATAAGTCATGAAGAAAGCAATAACAATAAACTAAACAATCATAGTGCTAAGCTAACGGATGGGTCTTGTCCATCACATCATTCTATAATGATGTAATCCCGTTCATCAAATGACAACACATGTCCATGGCTAGGAGACTTAACCATCTTTGATTAACGAGCTAGTCAAGTAGAGGCATAGTAGGGACACTCTGTTTTTCTATGTATTCACACATGTACTAAGTTTTCGGTTAATACCATTCTAACATGAATAATAAACATTTATCATGATATAAGGAAATATAAATAACAACTTTATTATTGCCTCTGGGGCGTATTTCCTTCATCAACATTCACTTTCATCATGCCAAAAGGTGGTTGGATCCACTGTGTTGGCCTCACGGCCACTGAATGCACCGTTGTACTTTCTGGTTTCTTCAAGATTTGGATATTTTTCAGAAAGGAGTTGACAAAACAGGACAGTGATGTGGTGGCATGGAGAGTAAATGCTAATCGCTGTTGGGCCGAGCTGGCGGCCCATAGAGCAGTCGTGTATGCGAAGGGACAAGCGCACATAGGAGCGATCGTTTTCTCAAAAAAACATACGAGCGATCCAGCTTCCTTCCTTAAAAAATAGCGATCCAGACACTTACATATGGGCCCACTAGCGCCCTCCAATGCCCCAGCGCACCAGAAAAAAGCATCTCAAGGGAGCTTAGAGGTTTAGTAGATACTTGGGTTGAGCCCAAGTGTTGGGTGCTTGTCAAAGTGCACATAGGGGATCCTGGGGAGCATCTATTTGACGTATGTTTAGTGTCCCTAGAGATATATGGTCCCTTGAACGATTTTTTTCCTGGTCGGTAAAAAAATGGTTGTTTAATTTTGTATGGAGTTAAATATTTTATATATATGAAAAAACATTAATAAATGTCCAACATCTATTTGAAAAATGGTCATTGTGTGTTAAGAAAATGTTCAACGCATATTTAAAACTGTTTTAACAGATAATAATAAAATGTTCAATGTATGTTAAAATATTTTCAAAATATATTTGTAAATTACTTACTATACATCAAGAAAATTTCGCCATATATTAAAAAATATTCAAGGTACATTTAAAAATATTTAGTGTGTATTTGAAAAGTGTTCATCGTATATTAGAAAAAATATTGTATAAAAAAGATAGGGAAGTGAAAAATTGAAAAATAAAAAGAAAGAACTACAAATTGGGAAAACCTAGGACAAAAAACAGAAAAATGTAGAAACACGACGAAGGAAATCACTGCCTGAATTGGCGCACTGGACCGGCCAAAATCGCCTCACAGTAGGTGTCAAGGCATCTATTAAATGCATGCGGGCTCAATGGCCCATAGATCCACTCAGTGGTTGGGCATGCGGTTGTGCAGCCTAACAACCCGAGTTCAGTTCCTAGAATTGACAGGTGATGCACAAGGGTTTTCCCTTATTTGTTGAGAATCAAGTTTGGTGTGTGGTTGAACCACTCATCAAAAAATATCTGATACTCATTTTGAAAATTCTGAGGACCATGTTTATCTTGGTACTCATACTAAAATGGTTGTATACATCCCTAGTTGGTGCAGAGGCCCGGAAAATGAAGTTCTCCCCATTTTAAAGCAAAGAGAGCCTTGTCTCAGTGGTTGGGCATGCGGTTGTGCAGCCTAACGACCCGAGTTCAATTCCTAGAATTGACAGGTGACGCACAGGGGTTTTCCCCCATTTTTGAGGATCAAGTTTGGTGTGTGGTGAAAACACTCATCAAAAAATATCTCGATGCTCATTTAAAAAAATTGAGGATCATGTTTATCTTGGTACTCATAGTAAAATGGGTGTATGCATCCCTAGTTGGTGCAGAGGCCGGGGAAGTGAAATTTTCCCCTAGTTTGAAGGAGGGAAGCTCTAGGTAAACTTGAACTCGCGGGCTGCCCCACGCCCCCGCGTCGCCCTCTCGCTAGGGAGGCTCTGGTGGAAACCCTAGCCCCCGCCGCCGGGCACGTCCATCCTCCCCTTCCCCTCCGCCGCTGCTAGAGGAGGTCGCCGGGCGAAGCCCCAGGCGGCTGATGGCGGCAGTGGAGGCTCTCTTCTCTTCCCTCCCGTGTCAAATCAGTGAGGCGGGTCACCCATGGCGCCGGGGTGCTTTCTCACGATCTGCCTCACGGCGACGCGACATCTTAGGCGACGGCGCAAGGCGGCGGCATGGTTTTGGGCTGGGGCGGCGGAGCTGCTGGACTCCGAGGAAGATCTGGTGGCGCCGATTGTTCGATGGGCTAGTGGGGTCATGGCAGCCTTGGTCGCGGTGGCCGGCGGTGAAGGAAATATGCCCTAGAGGCAATAATAAAGTTGTTATTTATATTTCCTTATATCATGATAAATGTTTGTTATTCATGCAAGAATTGTATTAACCGGAAACTTAGTACATGTGTGAATACAAAGACAAACAGAGTGTCACTAGTTGTCCTCTACTTGACTAGCTCGTTGAATCAATGATGGTTATGTTTCCTAACCATAGACATGAGTTGTAATTTGATTAACGGGATCACATCATTAGAGAATGATGTGATTGACTTGACCCATCCGTTAGCTTAGCACGATGATCGTTTAGTTTGTTGCTATTGCTTTCTCCATAACTTATACATATTCCTATGACTATGAGATCATGCAACTCCCGAATATCGGAGGAACACTTTGTGTGCTACCAAACATCACAATGTAATTGGGTGATTATAAAGGTGCTCTACAGGTGTCTCCGATGGTGTTTGTTGAGTTGGGATAGATCGAGATTAGGATTTGTCACACCGACTGTCGGAGAGGTATCTCATGGCCCTCTCGGTAATGTACATCACTATAAGCCCTGCAAGCAATGTAGCTAAAGAGTTAGTTACAGGATGTGGCATTACGGAACGAGTAAATAGATTGAACTAGGTATTGAGATACCGACGATTGAATTTCAGGCAAGTAACATACCGATGACAAAGGGAACAGCGTATATCGTTATGCCGTTTGACCGATAAAGATCTTCGTAGAATATGTAGGAGCCAATATGAACATCTAGGTTCCGCTATTGGTTATTGACCGGAAACGTGTCTCGGTCATGTCAACATAGTTCTCGAACCCGTAGGGTCCGCACGCTTAACGTTCGGTGACGATCGGTATTATGAATTTATGTGTTTTGATGTACAGAAGGTAGTTCGGAGTCCTGGGTGTGATCACGGACATGACGAGGAGTCTTGAAATGGTCGAGACATAAAGATTGATATATTGGACGGCTATATTCAGACACCAGAAGTGTTCCGGGTGATTTCGGAGAAAACCGGAGTACCGGAGGGTTATCGGACCCCCCCCGGGAGAACTAATGGGCCACATGGGCCTTAGTGGAGAGAGAGAGGGCCGGCCAGGGCAGGCTGCGTGCCCCCTCCCCCTCTGGTCCGAATTGGACTAGGGAAGGGGGGCGGTGCCCCCCTTTCCTTCTCCCTGTCCTCCTTCCTTTCCCACTCCTAGTAGGAGTAGGAAAGGTGTCGGTGGGAATGATACCTATGGGATCACTGGGATCCCTTCTACAGTCGGCAGGTGCGGGGTCATGAGAAGAGCAGGTTTAGGAGCAAGCACACAGATCGTTTACCCAGGTTGGGGCCGCAAGGATGCGTAAAACCCTAGTCCTTCTTTGGTGGATGTATTGAGTGTTCTTGAGCTTTTTGAACTAGCCACGGTGTTCGTGCCCTTCCAAAAAGCTGAATCCCTCTCCTGGTCGCCTCGGGCCTCCTTTTATAGGAAAAATAGGCTGCCACAGTGGCACACGGGAGGTGGAAAGTACTACAGTGCACGAGCTTATCGCACGACATTATGGGAGAAAGCGCATTCAATGCGCTACGTAGGTGTCCAGTAGCTTTATCTGGGACGGGAATGAGGCACGTCCCGTCCGTCGCCGCTTCGCCTCGCTTCGACACACGCCCAGGCTAGCGATGTAGGCAGGCAGGCAGCTGAGGTGGCGTGGTGGTAGGGCCTTCATGAAGATCTGCATGCCGCCACATAGGTGCGTGCTGATTTGGCCTGGAAGCCGCATGTTGCCACGTAGGTGCCTTCCCAGCTGGTTGGGCTAGCAGCTGCATGCAAACGGCGGTAGAGTCTTGACTGGTTTCAGAGTCTTGTTTGGTGAGGGCCTGGCAGTGGTCCTGCTGGCGCCCTCGGGAAGGGTCTTATCGGGGGCCCGGCAAGGGTCTTGCCGTGGCGTTGCTGTCATCCCCGGCAAGGGTCTTGCCGGGGGTCTTGTGGATTTCCTCGGCTAGGATCCTGCCGAGGGTCGCTGTCTTCTAATCCTCATTTGAACTCATATGTTTATGATATTGATGAAGATTTGCATGCTACCACAGAGGCGCCTCCCGAGCCTTGGTTCCAACGCAGTTGGTTGGGTTGGAGCCGATGGGCTCAAGGGTGGCTCACTCCGCTGGCATCGGGCAAGTTGCCTCGGCAAGGCTCTTGCCGGGGCTGCGAGGGGCCGCCTCGGCAAGGACCTTGCCGAGGGAGTCGACCTCGCCCTCTTGCCCTCCTGCGCTTCTGGCCTTGGCGTTGCCTTGGTTGTCTTTTGCTTCGACTTCTCTCCGGCTTCCCTCCTCTACCCTGCTAAGTGTGGCCGCGGCGCATGGCTCTGACTGCCCGTGCACAAGTAAAGGGGTCAAAAGGAGAGCCCCTACTTTTGTACACTAACAGGAGCCCCCGGGCCTGGGCCATACATAAGCGTGACGCGTTGTTGGGCTAGGCCCAGAACGGTGCGCGGGTAGGTGGGGCGGATTTTACCGTAGTAACTTCTCGTCCGCTGCGCTTCCCCATGACCCACGTTGAACGCGTGACATGGAGGGTCATGCGTGACGTGGGGGTCATGCGTGGGGCGGTTCCTGCATGCATGCGTCACATCGTGGTAAAGAGGCGGCTCGCGCCTACCCCATAAAAGGAGGGAGGCATAGAGGCACGACCCATTTACTCGGGTGGACTCGGGTCATGGTCTTCAAGGTGCCCGCGCCCCATGATCGCGGGGTGGGGAGCGGCCACTTCGCCTGTCCCTTCAATGTTGCTCGCTTGCCATGTGTCCCTCATGTAGGTGGCAGGATGTGGAGGCGGGAAACCGGGCCGTCACTGATTGGGGCAGCGGGCCGGTCCTGATTCACTATGCCCCCGATGACCGGATTGGTCGAGTGGGGCAGTCGAGCCCCGACTCCGCCCCTTTATAAGGAGGGGAGGGGGCGACATTCCATATTCTTCCATCATCCGTCTCCTTCCACCTCCGCTTCTTTCTTCCACCCTCCATGGCGAGAGGAAGCGTTGGCCCTTCAACGGTGGCGGTGAGGGTCGCTGCTTGTCTACGCATTCCTCCTCCCCAAGAGCTCGTGGCGGCGGAACTGACCACGAGAGGAAGGGGAGGGGCGAGGCCGAGGTCTTCGTGGTGCTCGGGGGAGAGGAGGATGAGGCGGTGCATCGGCCTCGCCTCTGCCAGCGATGCCTCCCCCGACGGAGCACCACATCGGGGACCAGCCCCGCGAGTTCTTCATCAGGCTGCGCCGGCCACCACGTCACCGCCTCCGTCTCCCTACTGCCTTTTCTCGGGAGATGGAGCTTGATCCACCCCAGACCCTCTGGTTGCACATGAAGGGCTGCGGGAACGGCGGCACGCGGGTCGACGTCGACTGCCCTGCCCCTCACGTCATGTACCTCCGTCGTCGATGGAAGACGTACACACGCAACCATAGCTTAATGCCGGGGCTTCTCCTCTACTTCAAGTTAATGGAGGGCAGCCTGCTTTCCGTCAAGGGCTTCGGAGACCTCGGAACTCGCTTGAAGTGTTGCATGGAGACCTCCTCTGACGATGAAGATTCCTCCTCAAGCGGGAGTGACGAGGAGGACAGCGACAACGACGATGAGGGAGTCGAGCGGTAGGATGCTAACTCCGACTTCGACTGACCACGCCGCCCCTCCCTTGGCCACGCGCCTTGCCGAGGGCCATCCTCGCCAAGCTCTCCATCGGGGTGCTCCCCGTCGTCTCCTTGGCTGGCTGGCTTAGGAGGGCCGGAGAGGGCGACGAAGGCGGGTGGTGGCCGTCAAGTCAGAGTACGCAGGCACCGACGCCTTCGTCGCGTATTGCCGGCCCGCTGCCTCATCTTCCAGCTCCCCTCCCGGCACCGGGACGTTCTCTTGGTGGCTTCTGCTCCTTGTACCTCGCCCTCCTGCCCTCTTGTTCCACCTTCTTAGGAGAGAGACAAGAAAGGGATTACGGGCATCTTGTCTCTCTTTTTTATTAATTTGTAAGCCTACGAGTACTTGTTAATTCTAAGACTTGTAATCCCCTTGCTCGTGTTTTTAGTTCCGTATGAACTATACCTATATGGGATGTTTTTAATGAAAAATGGTGCTTGCCGGGTTCTTTGTGTGTGAGCGAGGCCCATGCCAAGGATGGATCCTTGTTATTTTTAAGATAAACATTGTCGCCCGGCAACAGGCCTTGCCGTCTCCCCACTTCGGTCGACCATTCTCGCGCTCTTGGCGGGGGTAGGGCGAAGTAGAGTTAGGCCCCTCGTTCATCTCCTCGCCATCGTGACTACTACCAAATTCTGACCCGGGAGGAAGCTCTTGAGTACAGGAAAGGGGGAGCACGGTGGTTTTAAGAACATAAACAAGGTTTCACATGTCCCAGTTCTATACAGAAACGCATAACTGGGGGATGAAGGACTTATCTAAATCCGCAGCCCCGACAACCTTGGCTTGCCATGGTCGGATCCTTGTATCTTCTGTCCCCGGCAGTCTTGGCCTGCCGGGGTCGGAGAGCCGGTTCGTCCTGTTTTTCCCAAGCGGCTCAGCAGAAGTGTCAGCGTGCCCTGCACACCAAAGAGAGCAGAAAGACGCGCACTCGATCTCTAGGCTAGGGCTTAGTCGCCACTAAGGACTATCAACCCTAACCAAGGAAGAGACTTAACCCTAGCATGCATGCTATAACTTAGGGCGCCAGTGCTTCGTTTATTTATGCCCAGGTCTGCGCCTGGCTCTGTATAGAGGGTTACATGCCTTGCCGGCAAGGCTCGTACAAAAGGTGGTTCGCCGGGAGGCCCGGCAACCGCGCCTTATGGGTAAAACTTGCGAAGATGTTCGATGTTCCAGGAATTGCTTACTGGGACAACATCTTCGGTCTCCAGGCGGACTGCGCCGGGCCTGGTGACTCGTATTACCCGATAAGTGCCTTCCCACTTCAGCGTCAACTGGTTGGAATTCTTGGCCGACTTAATGCGCCGAAGAACAAGGTCGCTTTCCTCAAAGCTTCGGGCATGAACCTTGCGGCTATGGTAGCGGCGCAAGGCTTGTTGGTAGCGTGCTGCTCTCACAGCCTCCCAAAGAAGATCTTCCTCAAGGAGCGTTGCATCTTCTTGCCGCAATCGCTCTTGCTCAAGCTCGTCATAAGCGAGCACTCAAGGTGACCCGTATATGAGTTCCGCGGGGAGAACTGCTTCTGCCCCGTATACCAGGGCAAAGGGTGTCTGGCCGGTGGCTCGATTTGGCGTCGTCCTGGTCGACCAAAGAACTGCCGACAACTCATCAATCCAGCGCCTTTCGCTCTTGTGCAGCTTGTCAAAGGTCTTTGTTCTCAGGCCTTGCAGTACTTCAGCATTTGCCCTCTCCGCCTGGCCATTGCTCCGTGGGTGTGCCACGGAAGCAAATCATGCCTTGCTGCCAAGGTCTCGGATGTATTGCATGAAGGTGTGGCTTGTGAACTGCGTGCCATTGTTGGTGATGACTCTGTTTGGCAGACGAAAACGACAGACTAGTCCCTTGAAGAACTTGACGGCTAACTGTGTTGTCACCTTCCTCACTGCTTCCACCTTCGGCCACTTTGTGAACTTATCGATTGCAACATACAAGTACTCAAAACCCCCGACAACACGGGGGAAAGGGGCCCAGTATGTCGAGCCCCCAGACCAAAAACGGCCAGGAGAGAGGGATTGTTTGAAGGGCTTGAGATGGTTGATGAAGCTTCTTCGAATGAAACTGGCACGCTTCACACCTGGTTACTAGTGCCATCGCATCCTGGAGGGTGGTGGGCCAGAAGAAGCCTTGCCGGCAAGGGCCCTCGACGCTATGTGGGAGCCACATATGCCTCCATGTATCTCTGCCAACAGCTCCAATCCTTCCTCCCGGGGGACGCACTTCAATTTCACACCGTTCAGTCTTTTTCTGTACGGGACGTCATCGACAAACTAGTACAGGGCAGACCGACGGGCTACTTTTTCCGCTTCTTCCTGTTCCTCGGGAAGTTCCCCTGTCTGGAGGAAACGGACGGTATGTTGTGCCCATGCCGGAGCCTGGGGCTCGACGGCAAGGACCAAAGGCATCTCTTCTGCCATGGGGGCAGTCGTCTCTACGGTCAGGGCTTGGCGCCCTGCCGGAGCCAGCTGCCCCTTGGCAGGCTCGGAATCCACGACAACACCCTTGCCGGCGGCCCCTGGGGGCTCGGCGGGAGTACTTGCCAGGGCACGATTTCCGCCGCTTGTTCTGCTCCGTTGACGGTTCGAGGGATGGTTGAGTTAACCGAAGCAAAAAGGTACCTGGTTCCACAGGTAGCTTAAATGTAGCGCGCTTTGACAGGTAGTCAGTGATGGTGTAGCTCTGGATTTCTTGCTCTTGCCGGTAGAGCTCTCGGGCACGTCCTCGACGGTAGCACAACACTCCGAAGAGGTGCGCTTGCCGGAGTGGGTGCGAGAGGTCTTACCAATCTTCTTCTTCCCTCCCGGGGCTTCAACGGCAGGAGCAAGTGCCTTGGCGGCAGCTGCGGCAACTGCTTCTCGATAGAGTTGGTCAGGGTAGATCAGTGCATCCTTCTTGTCGGAGGGGACGGTGATGATGGTCATCGGCCCAGGCATCTTCAGCGTATTGTAGGCGTAGTGCGACGCCGCCATGAACTTGGCTAGTGCCGGGCGGCCGAGGATCCCGTTGTAGGACAAGGGGATCTCGGCCACATCGAAGACGATCCTCTCTGTCATGTAGTTCAACTCACCTCCAAACGTCACGGGCAACGTGACCTTCCCCTTCGGCTGGCTCCTTCCCGGACTAACCCCTTGAAACATACCTGTTTCCTCGAGGTCTCCATCAGGAATTTGCAGCCTTTTGATCACGACGGGCGAGATCAAGTTCAGGTCCGCCCTGCCGTCAACCAGCATCTTGTTCACCTTGAGGTTGCATATCATTGGTGAGACCAACAACGGCAAACACCCGACCGCAGTTGTGCGGTCAGGGTGGTCCTCGGCGTCAAAGATGAGGGGCATGCTGGACCACTTCAGTGGCTTTTGAGCGTCGAACGATGGCTCTGCTATTGTAATCTCACGCGCCCACTTCTTGAGCTGGCGGTGAGAAGTGTGCAGCGAGGCTCTACCATCGACGCACATGGCCTCCGTAGACTTCTGGAACTCATGCTCACTGGACTCGTCATCCTCGTCACGACCATCGTCTTCCTGCTTCTTGTCGCGGCCCTAAGCGGGCCTCTCTTGCTGGTTATCCCTGCCGCGGTGACCTCCTTGGCCGCCACACTTCTTGCCGGATCCTTCGGCACCATCCCGACCCTTCTCCTTGTCCCGCCTCTCATATTCGGCTTTTTGCTTTTCAGCAAGAAGCTCAACTTGTCGGCAGTTCTGGAGGTCGTGGCCCTTGGTGCGGTGGATCTTGCAGTACTGCTTGTCGGAGCCCCCTGGCTTGTCGGCAGCCGCCAAGGCTCGACAAGCGGGGCACCCGGCAATCACCTTGCCTGGTTCGTCTGCCTTGGCCTTCTTGGTAGCGTTGGTGTCGCTGGATCCCTTGACAGCAAGCACTGGTGTCGGGGCGGCGGTGTCTTTGTCGGTAGAGTCGGTTTCCACACCGGCGTCTTCGCGAGGGTATTTCTTTCCCTCTTCAGCCCGAGCGCATCTACCGGCCATAACGTAAAGTTTGGCCACGTCCTTGACCTTGTTCATTGCCAGCTCTTCACGCATCTTGCGGTTACGCACATTCTGATGGAATGCGCTGATCACGGCAGCAGGATGAACATCTAGGATGTTATTGCACTCGACTGAACCTCTGTATGTACTTGCGCAGATTTTCACCTTCCTTCTGGGGAATGATATGCAAATCACTCGCCTGGCCATGAGCTTGGTGGCCTCCAGTGAAGGCACCAACAAACTCATGGCATAGATCTGACCAAGAAGAAATGGAATCCGCCGGCAAGTGCAGCAACCAAGACATGACATTGGGTTTCAGGGCCAACAGGAAGTAATTGGCAAGCACCTTGTCGTCACGAGCTCCAGCGGCTTGCATCGCGATGGTGTAGATGCTGAGCAACTCTGACGGGTGGGTCTTTCCATCGTAATTCTCGCCGACGTCGGGCTTGAACGTGCAGTGGGACGGCCACTGGAACTACCACAGCCCGCGGGTAAAAGCTGGGCAGCCACCTCATAAGGTAGGCCGCCGGAGCCTCCCGGTGCTAGGTGGTCCATAGCGAGCCCCACCCGCCTATCTGACTGGTGGCGCGTATCGCGCCGGCGCTCGATGGTGTGACGAGTGTCTTCATGGGCTAGCTCCAGAAGAACCTGGCGTTGGTCGCGGCGGGTCCGTCGGTCGGACGATGCTACGGAAATGTCATCAGAAGCATCATCACGACGGACCGACATCCACGGTGACTGGTGTGGAGGAGGAGAGTGCACCGTGGCCGCGGCGCCTCCAGCCCCTCCACCGCCAGCATGCAGTGGCTCGATAGAGCACCAGCCTGAGGGCCCCGCCGGACGTGGCTCATCTTTGTTGGCGACGCCGACGAGGCTCCGGATAGTGGCTCTCCACTCATCGAGCATCTCCGCGGCGGGAGGGAAGTCGAGGAGTGATACGTCTCCAACGTATCTATAATTTTTGATTGCTCCATGCTATATTATCTTCTGTTTTGGACAATATTTGGCTTTATTATTCACTTTTATATTATCTTCTGTTTTTTTGCCTATTTCAGAGTTTTGCAGAAAAAGAATATCAAACGGAGTCCAAACGGAATAAAACCTTCGGGAACGTGATTTTCAGAACGAACATGATCCAGTGGACTTGGACCCTACGTCAAGAGACTTACCAAGAAGCCGCGAGGTAGGGGGCGCGCCTACCCCCCCAGGCGCTCCCTCCACCCTCGTGGGCCCCCTGTTGCTCCACCGACGTACTTCTTCCTCCTATATATATCCATGTACCCCCAAACGATAAGAGACGGAGCCAAAAACCTAATTCCACCGCCGCAACTTTCTGTATCCACGAGATCCCATCTTGGGGCCTGTTCCGGAGCTCCACCGGAGGGGGCATCGATCATGGAGGGCTTCTACATCAACACCATAGCCTCTCCGATGAAGTGTGAGTAGTTTACCTCAGACCTTCGGGTCCATAGTTATTAGCTAGATGGCTTTCTCTCTCTTTTTGGATCTCAATACAAAGTTCTCCCCCTCTCTCGTGGAGATCTATTCGATGTAATCTTCTTTTGCGGTGTGTTTGTTGAGACCGATGAATTGTGGGTTTATGATCAAGTTTATCTATGAAGAATATTTGAATCTTCTCTGAATTCTTTTATGTATGATTGGTTATCTTTGCAAGTCTCCTTGAATTATCAGTTTGGTTTGGCCTACTAGATTGATCTTTCTTGCAATGGGAGAAGTGCTTAGCTTTGGGTTCAATCTTGCGGTGTACTTTCCCAGTGACAGTAGGGGCAGCAAGGCACATATTGTATTGTTGCCATCGAGGATAACAAGATGGTTTTTTTATCATATTGCATGAATTTATCCCTCTACATCATGTCATCTTGCTTAAAGCGTTACTCTGTTCTTATGAACTTAATACTCTAGATGCATGCTGGATAGCGGCCGATGTGTGGAGTAATAGTAGTAGATGCAGGCAGGAGTTGGTCTACTTGTCTAGGACGTGATGCCTATATACATGATCATACCTAGATATTCTCATAACTATGCTCAATTCTGTCAATTGCTCTACAGTAATTTGTTTACCCACCATGAATACTTATGCTCTCGAGAGAAGCCACTAGTGAAACCTATGGCCCTGGGTCTATTCTCCATTATATCAATCTTCCAATACTTAGTTATTTTTATTGCTTTCTATTTTACTTTGCATCTTTATCATAAAAATACCAAAAATATTATCTTATCATATCTATCAGATCTCACTCTCGTAACTGACCTTGTAGGGATTGACAACCCCTTATCGCGTTGGTTGCGAGGATTTATTTGTTTGTGCAAGTGCGAGGGACTCCCGCGTAGCCTCCTACTAGATTGATACCTTGGTTCTCAAAAATTGAGGGAAATACTTATGCTACTTTGCTGCATCACCATTTCCTCTTCAAGGGAAAACCAACGCAGTGCTCAAGAGGTAGCAAGAAGGATTTATGGCGCCTTTGTCGGGGAGGTCTACGCAAAAGTCAATATACCAAGTACCCATCACAACCCTTATCTCCCGCATTACATTATTTGCCATTTGCCTCTCATTTTCCTCTCCCCCACTTCACCCTTGCCGTTTTATTCGCCATCTCTCTCTATCCTCCCTCTCTTTCTCTATTTGCCTCTTTTTGCCCATTTCTTGTTTGCTTGTGTGTTGGATTGCTTGCATGTCACGATGGCTCAAGATAACACTAAATTGTGTGACTTTACCAATACCAACAACAATTATTTTATTAGCACTCCGATTGCTCCTCTTACTGATGCTGAATCTTGTGAAATTAATGCTGCCTTGCTAAATCTTGTCATGAAATATCCGTTTTCCGGCCTTCCTAGCGAAGATGCCGCTACCCATCTAAATAGCTTCATTGATTTATGTGATATGCAAAAGAAGAAAGATGTGGACAATGATATTGTTAAATTGAAGCTATTTCCTTTTTTGCTTAGAGATCGTGCTAAAGCTTGGTTTTCGTCTTTGCCTAAAAATAGTATTGATTCATGGAATAAGTGCAAAGATGCTTTTATCTCTAAGTATTTTCCTCCCGCTAAGATTATCTCTCTTAGAAACGATATTATGAATTTTAAGCAACTTGATAATGAACATGTTGCACAAGCTTGGGAGAGGATGAAATTAATGATAGGTAATTGCCCCACGCATGGTTTGAATTTTTGGATGATTATACAAATTTTTTATGCCGGGTTGAATTTTGCTTCTAGAAACCTTTTAGATTCGGCAGCGGGAGGCACTTTTATGGAAATCACTTTAGGAGAAGCTACTAATCTCCTAGATAATATTATGGTTAATTATTCTCAATGGCACACTGAAAGATCTACTAATAAGAAAGTGCATGCAATAGAAGAAATTAATGTTTTGAGTGGAAAGATGGATGAACTTATGAAATTATTTGCTAATAAAAGTGTTTCTTCTGATCCTAATCATATGCCTTTGTCTACTTTGATTGAGAATAATAATGAATCTATGGATGTGAATTTTGTTGGAAGGAATAATTTTGGTAACAACGCGTATAGAGGAAACTTTAATCCTAGGCCGTATCCTAGTAATTCCTCTAATAATTATGATAATTCCTACAACAATTATTATTGAAATTTTAATAAGATGCCCTCTGATTTTGAATCCAATATTAATGAATTTATTACTTCGCAAAAGAATTTCAATACTTTGATTAAAGAAAAATTGCTCAAGATTGATGAGTTGGCTAGGAACGTGGATAGAATTTCTCTTGATGTTGATTCTTTGAAACTTAGATCTATTTCTCCAAAGCATGATATAAATGAGTCCCTCAAAGCCATGAGAATTTCCATTGATGAGTGCAAAGAAAGAACCGCTAGGATGCGTGCTAAGAAAGATTGCTTTATTAAAGCGTGTTCTTCTAGTTTCCATGATAATAAAGATGAAGATCTAAAAGTTATTGATGTGTCCCCTATTAAATCTTTGTTTTGAAATATGAATCTTGATAATGATGGGACTGAATATGATCCACCTTTACCTAGAAAGCATTCCAAGAATTTGGAGTTTTTAGATCTTGATGCTAAAATTGATAAAAGTGGGATTGAAGAAATCAAATCTTTAAATATTGATGAACCCACTATTTTGGATTTCAAGGAATTTAATTATGATAATTGCTCTTTGATAGATTGTATTTCCTTTTTGCAATCCGTGCTAAATTCTCCTCGTGCTTATAGTCAAAATAAAGCTTTCACTAAACATATCGTTGACGGTTTGATGCAATCTTATGAAGAAAAGCTTGTGTTGGAAGTTTCTATCCCTAGAAAACTTTATGATGAGTGGGAACCTACTACTAATTAGAATTAAAGATTATGAATGCTATGCTTTGTGTGATTTGGGTGCTAGTGTTTCCACGATTCCCAAAATTTTGTGCGATTGGTTAGGTTTCCATGATTTTGATGATTGCTCTTTAAACTTGCACCTTGCGGATTCCAATATCAAGAAACCTATGGGTAGAATTAATGATGTTCTTATTTTTGCAAATAGGAATTATGTGCCCACATATTTTGTTGTTCTTGATATAGATTGCAATCCTTCATGTCCTATTATTCTTGGTAGACCTTTCCTTAGAACGATTGGTGCAATTATTGATATGAAGGAAGGGGATATTAGATTCCAATTTCCGTTAAGGAAAGGCATGGAACACTTCCCTAGAAAGAAAATAAAATTACCTTATGAATCTATTATGAGAGACACTTATGGATTGCCTACCAAACATGGCAAAACCTAAATCTATCCTTGCTTTTATGCCTAGCTAGGGGCGTTAAACGATAGCGCTTGTTGGGAGGCAACCCAATTTTATTTTTATTCCTTGCTTTTTGCTCCTATTTAGTAATAAATAATTTATCTAGACTATGTTTTGGTTGTGTTTTTTGTGTTTAATTAGTGTTTGTGCCAAGTAGAACCGTTGGGAAGACTTGGGGAAAGTCTTGTTAATCTTGCTGTAAAAAACAGAAACTCTAGCGCTCACGAGAACTGCTGCCATTTTTATTTGGAAAGTGCTATTTAGTTAATTATTTTTGCACATGATTAATAGATAAATTCCTCACGTCCTGAAATTTATTTTAGAATTTTTGGGGTTCCAGATCTTGCGTTAGCTACAGATTACTACAGACTGTTCTGTTTTTGACAGATTCTGTTTTTCGTGTGTTGTTTGCTTATTTTGATGAATCTATGGCTAGTAAAATAGTTTATAAACCATAGGAAAGTTGGAATACAGTAGGTTTAACACCAATATAAATAAAAAATGAGTTCATTGCAGTACCTTGAAGTGGTGTTTTCTTTTCTTTTGCTAACGGAGCTCACGAGATTTTCTACTTTAAGTTTTGTGTTGTGAAGTTTTCAAGTTTTGGGTAAAGATTTGATGGATTATGGAACAAGGAGTGGCGAGAACCTAAGCTTGAGGATGCCCATGGCACGCCCAAGATAATATAAGGACACCTAAAAGCCAAAGCTTGGGGATGCCCCGGAAGGCACCCCCTCTTTCGTCTACTTCCATCGGTAACCTTACTTGAAGCTATATTTTTATTCACCACATGATATGTGTTTTGCTTGGAGCGTCTTGTTTAATTTGAGTCTTTGCTTTTTAGTTTACCACAATAATCCTTGCTTTACACACCTTTTGAGAGAGACACACATGATTCGTAAATTATTAGAATACTCTATGTTCTTCACTTATATCTTTTGAGTTATATAGTTTTGCTCTAGTACTTCACTTATATCTTTTAGAGCACGATGGTGGATTTGTTTTATAGAAACTATTGATCTCTCATGCTTCACTTAGATTATTTTGAGAGTCTTAAATATCATGGTAATTTGCTTAAATAATCCTAATATGCTAGATATTCAAGATTAGTAAAAACTTTCTTCTGAGTGTGTTGAATACTAAGAGAAGTTTGATGCTTGATGATTGTTTTGAGACATGGAGGTAGTGATATTAAAGTTGTGCTAATTGAGTAGTTGTGAAGTTTAGAAATACTTGTTTTGAAGTTTGCAAGTCCCTTAGCATGCACATATGGTAAATGTTATGTAACAAATTTGAAACATTAGGTGTTCTTTTGATTGTCCTCCTTATGAGTGGCGGTCGGGGACGAGCGATGGTCTTTTCCTACCATTCTATCCCCCTAGGAGCATGCGCGTAGTGCTTGGTTTTTGATGACTTGTAGATATTTGCAATAAGTATGTGAGTTCTTTATGACTAATGTTGAGTCCATGGATTATACGCACTCTCACCTTTCCATCATTGCTAGCCTCTTCGGTACCGTGCATTGCCCTTTCTCACATTGAGAGTTGGTGCAAACTTCGCCGGTGCATCCAAACCCCGTGATATGATACACTCTTTCACACATAAAACTCCTTATATCTTCCACAAAACAGCCACCATACCTACCTATTATGGCATTTCCATAGCCATTCCGAGATATATTGCCATGCAACTTTCCACCATTCCATTTATCATGACACGTTCATCATTGTCATATTGCTTTGCATGATCATGTAGTTGACATAGTATTTGTGGCAAAGCCACTGTTCATAATTCTTTCATACATGTGACTCTTGGTTCATTGTGTATCCTGGTACACCGCCGGAGGCATTCATGTAGAGTCATACTTTATTCTAGTATCAAGTTGTAATCTTTGAGTTGTAAATAAATAGAAGTGTGATGATCATCATTAATAGAGCATTGTCCCAGATAAAAAATAGAAAGGCCAAATAAAAAAGGGGAAAGGTCAAATAAAAAATAAAAGGGACAATGCTACTATCCTTTTTTTCCACACTTGTGCTTCAAAGTAGCACCATAATCTTCATGATAGAGAGTCTCTTGTTTTGTCACTTTCATATACTAGTAGGAATTTTTCATTATAGAACTTGGCTTGTATATTCCAACAATGGGCCTCCTCAAGTGCCCTAGGTCTTCGTGAGCAAGCAAGTTGGATGCACACCCACTTAGTTTCTTTTGTTGAGCTTTCATATATTTATAGCTCTAGTGCATCCGTTGCATGGAAATCCCTACTCCTTACATTGACATCAATCGATGGGCATCTCCATAGCTCATTGATTAGCCTCGTTGATGTGAGACTTTCTCCTTTTTTGTCTTCTCCACGTAACCCCCATCATCATATTCTATTCCACCCATAGTGCTATATCCATGGCTCACACTCATGTATTGCGTGAAGGTTGAAAAAATTTGAGATTACTAAAGTATGAAACAATTGCTTGGCTTGTCATCAGGGTTGTGCATGATGGGAGCATCATTGTGCGACAAAAATGGAGCATGACTAAACTATATGATTTTGTAGGGATGAACTTTCTTTGGCCATGTTATTTTGAGAGGACATAATTGCTTAGTTAGTATGCTTGAAGTATTATTATTTTTATGTCAATATTAAACTTTTATCTTGAATCTTTCGGATCTGAATATTCGTACCACAATTAAGAAGAATTACATTGAAATTATGCCAAGTAGCATTCCACATCAAAAATTCTGTTTTTATCATTTACCTACTCGAGGACGAGCAGGAATTAAGCTTGGGGATGCTTGATACGTCTCCAACGTATCTATAATTTTGATTGCTCCATGCTATATTATCTTCTATTTTGGACAATATTGGGATTTATTATTCACTTTTATTTTATTTTTGGTACTAACCTATTAACCGGAGGCCCAGCCCAGAATTACTGTTTTTTGCCTATTTCAGAGTTTCGCGGAAAAAGAATATCAAACAGAGTCCAAACGGAATAAAACCTTCGGGAACATGATTTTCGGAACGAACATGATCCAAAGGACTTGGATCCTACATCAAGAAAGCTACCAGGAAGCCACGAGGTAGGGGGCGCGCCTACCCCCCCTCCCCAGGCGCGCCCTCCACCCTCGTGGGCCCCATGTTGCTCCACCGACGTACTCCTTCATCCTATATATACCTATGTACCCCCAAACGACCAGAAAAGGAGCCAAAAACCTAATTCCACCGCCGTAACATTCTGTATCCATGAGATCCCATCTTGGGGCCTGTTCCGGAGCTCCGCCGGAGGAGGCATCGATCATGGAGGGCTTCTATATCAACACCATAGCCTCTCCGATGAAGTGTGAGTAGTTTACCTCAGACATTCGGGTCCATAGTTATTAGCTAGATGCCTTTCTCTCTCTTTTTGGATCTCAATACAAAGTTCTCCCCCTCTCTCGTGGAGATCTATTCGATGTAATCTTCTTTTGCGGTGTGTTTGTTGAGACCGATGAATTGTGGGTTTATGATCAAGTTTATCTATGAAGAATATTTGAATCTTCTCTGAACTATTTTATGTATGATTGGTTATCTTTGCAAGTCTCTTCGAATTATCAGTTTGGTTTGGCCTACTAGATTGATCTTTCTTGCAATGGGAGAAGTGCTTAGCTTTGGGTTCAATCTTGCGGTGTCCTTTCCCAGTGATAGTAGGGGCAGCAAGGCACGTAGTGTATTGTTCCCATCGAGGATAACAAGATGGTTTTTTTATCATATTGCATGAATTTATCCCTCTACATCATGTCATCTTGCTTAAAGCATTACTCTGTTCTTATGAACTTAATACTATAGATGCATGCTGGATAGCGGTCGATGTGTGGAGTAATAGTAGTAGATCCAGGCAGGAGTCGGTCTACTTGTCTCGGACGTGATGCCTATATACATGATCATACCTAGATATTCTCATAACTATGCTCAATTCTGTCAATTGCTCAACAGTAATTTGTTTACCCACCGTGAATACTTATGCTCTCGAGAGAAGCCACTAGTGAAACCTATGGCCCCGGGGTCTATTTTCCATTATATCAGTCTACCAATACTTAGTTATTTTTATTGCCTTCTATTTTACTTTGCATATTTATCATAAAAATACCAAAAATAGTATCTTATCATATCTATTAGATGTCACTCTCGTAAGTGACCATGTAGGGATTGACAACCCCTTATCGCGTTGGTTGCGAGGATTTATTTGTTTGTGCAGGTGCGAGGGACTCGCGCGTAGCCTCCTACTGTATTGATACCTTGGTTCTCAAAAACTGAGGGAAATACTTACGCTACTTTGCTGCATCACCCTTTCCTCTTCAAGTGAAAACCAACACAATGCTCAAGAGGTAGCAAGGAGCAGCTGCGCGCACGCTAAGGCTTCTGTTGGCGTGGGTGGCGGCGAAAGCTGCATGCACCGTGGCGTGCTTTGACTTCTAACCACGTTAGAAGGAGCTCTGTCACGGCCCAGCGGCTGTGCGCCGTCCTCGCCAGCACTTCGGCGGGCATGCTGGCCTCCTTCGTCCCGCGGATGACGCACATGACTCTTCCCACGGTGGCGTCCAGGGTCACCGGTGTGGTGACACTGCTCGTCGCGCAAAACTTGGGAAGAGCACACTATGGGCGCCGGAGTGGGTGTCTTGGAGGTCGCCGCACCGCCCGCAGGTGGTACGGCAACGCCCCCGGAGGGTCCCGCGCCGTCTGGGGGCCAGCTCCGTCTTTGTATTTCGCGGCGTGTGGCCCGTCACCTTGCGCACGAACGACGCCACTGGCCAGGCTCTGACTGCCAGAGCAATGTTGGTGCTCGCGGGTCGCGCCTTAGGTTCTGTCCGCGACCGGCCCGTTGCTCGCCCGCACTGGTACGGGTCGTCCGGCTCCCGACGAACCGACCGCCGTGGCCTTCTTCTTCTTGGGAGCCATGGCGACAAAGAACTGCTAGGCTAACTGCTAGACCAGATTCTCACAACTGAGGGTCCCCAACCTGGCGCGCCAAAGATGTCGGTGGGAACGACACCTATGGGATCACTGGGATCCCTTCTACGGTCAGCGGGCGCGGGGTGGTGAGAAGAGCAGGTTTAGGAGCAAGCACAAAGATCGTTTACCCAGGTTCGGGCCGCAAGGATGTGTAAAAACCCTAGTCCTGCTTTGGTGGATGTATTGAGTGTTCTTGAGCTTTCTAAACTAGCTACGGTGGTCATGCCCTTCCAAAAAGTCAAATCCCTCTCCTAGTCGCCTCGGGCCTCCTTTTATAGGAAAGAGGGGCTACAGTGTGCGAGCTTATCGCACGACATTACCGGACAAAGCGCATTCAATGCGCTACATAGTTGTCCAGTAGCTTTATCGGGGACAGGAACGAGGCCCGTCCCATCCGTCGCTGCTCCGCCTCGCTTCGACACGCGCCCAAGCTAGCGATGCATGCAGTGTCATGTAGGCAGGCAGGCAGCTGAGGTGGCACAGTGGTAGGGCCTTCATGCAGATCTTCATGCCGCCACGCAGATGCTTGCTCATTTGTCCTGGATGCCGCATGTTGCCATGCAGGTGCCTGCCCAGCTGGTTGGGCTGGCAGCTACATGCGAACGGTGGTAGAGTCTTGACTGGTGGCGGAGTCTTGGCTGGTGCGGGCCTGGCAGTGGCCCTGCTGGCACCCTCGGCAAGGGTCTTGCCGGGGGTCCGACAAGGGTCTTTCCGTGGCGTGGCCGTCATCCCCGGCAAGGGTCTTGCCGGGGGTCTTTTGGATTTCCTCGGCTAGGATCCTACCGAGGGTCACCGTCTTTTGGTCCTCATCTGAACTCATATGTTTATGAGATTGATGAAGATTTGCATGCCACCATAGAGGCTCCTCCTGAGCCTTGGTTCCAATGCAGTTGGTTGGGTTGGAGCCGGTGGGCTCAAGGGTGGCTCACTCCGCTGGCCTCGGGCAAGTTGCCTCGACAAGGCTCTTG
>NC_041382.1:711699923-711731994 GCF_002162155.2 Triticum dicoccoides | reverse complement strand
GCAAAGACCTTCTCGAGGGAGTACAACTCGCCCTCTTGCCCTCATGCGCTTCTGGCCTTGGCGTCGCCTTGGTTGTCTTGTGCGTCGGCTTCTCTCCGGCTTCCCTCCTCTGCCCTGTTAAGTGTGGCTGCGGCACGGGGCTCTGACTGCCCATGCACAAGTAAAGGGGTCAAAAGAAGAGCCCCTACTATTTTACACTGACAAAAGGGGAGTCCTACTCCTACTAGGAGGAGGACTCCTCCTCTCCTAGCGTGCTCCAAGGGCCGGTCGGCCTCCCCCTTTCTCCTTTATATACGGCGGCAGGGTGAGGGAGTCCTGGATTAAGGGGTCCTCGGGCATCCGTCGTGTTATCCATGGGCCGGACTGATGGGCTATGAAGACATGTAGGCCGAATACTGTACCTATGTCCGGATTGGACTCTCCTTGACATGGAAGGTAAGCTTGACAACCGACTATGAAGATTCCTTCTTATGTAACCGACTCTATGTAACCCTAGATTCCCCTCCCGGTGTCTATATAAACCGGAGGGGTTAGTCCGGAAAGGATATACTCATTACCATAGTCATAGAGGCTAGGCTTCTAGGGTTTAGCCATTATGATGTCATGGCAGATCAACTCTTGTAATATTCATATCCATCAAGATCAATCAAGCAGGAAGTAGGGTATTACCTCCATAGAAAGGGCTCGAACCTGGGTAAACATCATGTCCCCCGTCTCCTATTACCATCGATCCTAGACGCACAGTTCGGGACCCCCTACCCGAGATCCGACGGTTTTGGCACCGACATTGGTGCTTTGTTTGAGAGTTCCACTATGCCGTCAACGAAAGGTTCGATGGCCCCTTCAATCATATATGGTGACACTGTCCAAGGAGAAACCTTCCTCCCCGGACAGAGTTTCGTGTTTGGCGGCTTCGTACTGCGGGCCAACTCGCTTGGCCATCTGGAGCAGATCGATAGCTATGCCCCTGGCCACCAGGTCAGATTTGGAAGCTTGAACTACGTCATGGATATCCGTGGAGACTTGATCTTCAATGGATTTGAGACCGCAACGGTCGCTCCCCCTCGCCCCGATGAACATGACTTAAATCTGTCATCAGATCACATCCAGGAGATGGTCCCTCTTGCTGCAACGGCCTTAGAACCGGAGCAGATCGTGCCATCCGAGGCCACAGAGTTCACGGAGTTGGAGCCGCACATGGGCTCGGCACCGCGCAATATTTGCGTCAATGGAACTCCGGACTCATCTCCGGCTATATGTTCCAGACCGGGCACGCCTGCGGACACCGAGCTGGATCGGTTATCGATTTTCGAATTTAGCGCCGCAGACATCTTCTAGCACTAACCTTTGGGTGATGTGCTAAACTCTTTAAAGAACTTGTCCTTGGAGAAGGACTCACAGCCGAACTATGTTCGGTTCGACCCAGAGGCCGATGATGTGAAATTTCGCTTCCCACTCGCCACCCACTTCATAGCCACTGTCGAGGACTTAACCGACATGCCCACTTGTGGATCCGAAGACATTGACGGCATAGACGACAATGCCGATAAGGAGCAAGGCCAAGACCCGCCGGTCATTAGGCGTGGGACGGCCACCCCTTCATATGATGTGTACATGATCGATACACTTAAAAAGCCTCACGGCAAGGACAAGGGAGATCGTGTTAAAACTCCTGAGACACATTCTAAGTTCCGGCTCCCCAAATGCCGCCCCAAGTAATGCCGCAGCAACGATGGCGCTGGAGAAAATAGTACTTCGGACAGGCGCCGAAAGCAATGAAGACCCTGTGGGAGAAATATCCGAGCAGGAGGAACAGGAAAACGGGCAAGCCAGCCCCGATGAACAGGCCCCGCCCAGCGACGGTTCGGAGGACGACAACTACCTTCCGCTCTCCGAAGATGAGGTAAGCCTCGGCGACGAAGACTTCACCGTACCTGAAGAGCCACTCGAGCAGGAGTGCTTCAAGCGCAGGCTGATAGCTACGGCAACGAGCCTGAAAAAGAAGCAGCAGCACCTTCAAGCTGACCAAGACCTACTCAATGACAGATGGACTGATGTCCTGGTCGCTGAAGAATACGGCCTTAGTGGCCTAACCAAAAGCTACCCAAAGCACATATCGCTATACCAGTCCGATGACAGGGCGTTGGAGCCCATACCATCGTCACACAATGCGGCAGGTCGCCAACAACTCTGTCCGGATAAAGAGGCAACGCAAGCCGAACACCAGACCGCCCCACCTCGCCATAAAGGCAAGAACAACGCATGTCACGATTACCCAGACAACATGCAAAGGGATATGGGCAATAGAGTAGGAAACGCAAGACCGATGTACGGATCGCAAAAGCATGCTTCAAAACACGGCGATGGCTACCTATTTAGACGTGTCAAACCTCGCCACGCCCAATTCGAAAACTGCAAAGGGACTCTTTCAGAGTTACATCGTAGTGTGGCCAAACATAGAGGCACCGCACACCCGCTTTGCTTCAGCAGTGAAGTAATGGATCATGAATTCCCCGAAGGATTCAAACCTGTCAATATTGAATCATACGATGGGACAACCGATCCCACGGTATGGATAGAAGATTTCATCCTCCACATCCACATGGCCCATGGGGACGACCTCCACACCATTAAATACCTCCCACTAAAACTAAAAGGGCCAACTCGGTACTGGTTAAACAGCCTGCCTGAAAACTCCATAGGCAGCTGGGAGGACTTGGAAGAGACCTTCCTCGATAACTTCCGAGGAACACATGTCCGGCCACCCGATGCCAATGACCTAAGTCACATTGTCCAACATCCCGAAGAATCAGCCAGGTAGCTCTGGACTCGGTTCTTAGTCAAAAAGAACCAAATCGTCAACTATCCGGACGCGGAAGCCCTTGCGGCTTTCAGACACGCGTCCGGGACGAATGGCTTGCACGCCACCTTGGCCAAGAAGGACCTAAATCCATGACAGCCCTCACTGCTCTGATGACCCGCTTTTGCGCGGGAGAAGACAGCTGGCTCGCTTGTAGAAGCAATAACGCCAGCAACCAGGGCACCTCTAAAATCCGAGACGGCAACGGCAAGCCACGAGGAAGTAAAAACAACAGTCGCAATGACAATGAAAGATCAGGCGACACAGCGGTCAACGCCGGATTCAGCAATCCTAAGCCCGGTCAGTGGAAGAAGCCATTCAAGGTGAATCGAGACGAACCATCCAACCTGGACAGGATATTGGACCGACCCTGCCAGACTCATGGCCACCCCGATAAACCAGCTAATCATACCAACAGAAACTGATGGGTCTTTAAACAGGCCGACAAGCTCAACACCGAACACAGGGGGAGGAGGCCGCCAAGCGATAGGGATGACGGAAAGGTTCACCAATGAAACACCGAGGGTCAGAAGCAGTCTCCACCTGAGGATCAGCTACTCCTAGAACGGAAATAGCAACCCGGCTTCCGCCGCCCACTCCGTACACCTACAAAGTTTGTACCGCGCATACATCATTACGCATCAAGATACCATGGGCATTGGTGGAAGCACAATACGGACAAGCCTGCAAGCACTCCAGTAACCTTTTTTATTATTATTTATTTTCATTTTATTTCTTCCTTCACTATCCTTTAAAAAACAGGTGACGAATAGGATAAATATCGGAAACTGGCTCTATCGGAGTCCGGACCCGTACACTCAGCTAAAGGGCTATTTCCATCAAGGATTCCCCCCATCGAGGACTGGCGGCGCAGACGTGCGACAGGAGGTCCAAAATAACTTTTTGTAGACCGCACTCTCTATTTCTCGAACCTGTACTATGCCTGTTCCTCCGCCTCCAACCCCGAGCATGTCAAATAGCCGGGAGGATGGCTTTTACATATATACCATAATTAATCATTGGCATATCGCTCAGTTCCCATTAAACAATATCCGAACTAATCATCCACATTGTTTCCCCAACAAATATGGCTCCTAAGGTTATTTCACAGAAATACCTTGGCATAACATGCTAGGGGCTTGGTGTGGGAACAAATGAGTTGCCAGTAAAAGTCCGAACAGCTCTATAGCATACTTCGGCGTCGCAAGTTTGGCCTTATAAGCATCAACTTAGAATCATTGTCTTCGGTCAATAGTTGGGTTTCCCGGCTCCTGTGCTTGCTACCCTACGTTCCGCTCCATCGGCTACGGTAGTAAAGGGAGAACTATTGCAATTGTGCCCTGGTCTAAATCGGACGAGCACCTTAGTAGAGAAAGCCGAAAACTGACTGTCATGATGTGGCGTGAGCTGGTCAACCACTTGACTACTTCTTGGAATCTTTAGCGATTCTCCGTGTCACACGAGGGATCTTTTTCAGATCAAATATGTAAGGCACCATATGCCGCATACATACCAGGGGCTATGTCGTAGACCCACAATAAAACTCCTATGGCTAAGTGAAAGCGTTAATGCCCTATAGCCTGATTTCCTGGTTCGCCGCATTATCACCTCCTTCATGGACCAAGACGTTGGATAAAGAGTGATTAATGCCTTTCTGAACACCCCCGTACTTCCTACGAGGGGGCTGAAGCCGGTGACTGGAAAACTTTCAGATTATATCAAAACGGCCGCACAGGAGGAATTCAAGCTTTCAAGCAAAACATAAATAGATTAACTATAAAAATTGTCTTTTACAATTTTCATACACCTCACTCGAACATTTTGTCTTTAGAGCACTGACCCTCTACAAAGTGGGCGGCCTCTAGGACGTCTTCAAAATAATGCTCCAGTTCCGGGCGGTCCTTGCCATTGGGTGGACTCTTTGTCGCAACATCGATGGCCTTCATCTTCCCCCAGAATGTTTTGACTCGGGCAAAAGCCATCCGCGCACCCTCAATGCACGATGATCGCTTCACAGCATTGATACGCGGCACTGCATCAACAAGCCTCTGCACCAAACCGAAATAGCTATTCGGAACAGGCTCGGCTGGCCACAACCGGATTACGACATCCTTCATGGCAGCGCCGGATATCCTATGAAGTTCGGCCCATTGGGACATCTGTTCATTGAGCATCGGAGGGAGCATTGATGCGCCAAACTGCGACCAAAAAAGCTTCTCCGTTGCATATCCATCTCACGCTTGGTAATACCGCGCTGCATCGGCAGAACTCTTCGGCAAGTCCAAGAACTCAACCGGAGAACTCCATACTTGGTTAAGCTGGGCATAGTTCGGGTCACCGAACTTAGTTTGCAGCAGAAAGGGCTTCCCAGCCGCAATCTCCCTCGCCTGTCGAACCTCCTCCCAGGCTCTGCGCTGCTCTAGCCTCTTGTAAGGCCCTGTCCAGATCAGCTGTTAAGGCTTTACTCTCCTTCTCCAGAAATTAACACCGGCCGATAGCATTCTCCAGTTCGAGCGTCATAGTGGATATATTCTCGTCATCTTGGCGCCGTGCAGCTTGTTCGGCTTTTAATTCAGCTGATGCCTTTTCAGCAGTAGCATTACTACGACGGGCCCTGCTCCTTGGCCCGGGCCTGCTCCGCTTGAAGAACTTCAACAGCGGTAGCACCATCTGCAGCCATGCATATTACAACATCTACATCTCAGCATCATGCTTATACCACAAAAATGTATGAGGATTGCCCCGAATACATACCTTGCGACTCGTCAAGACGCATATTAATTAAAGCAAGATCATCCCCTGCCACATCAAGCTTCCGCTGCAAATCGGCAATTTCCATAGTCCAGAAAGCGGCCAAGGGGGAAGCAGCATGTGTTCAAAGTTGATCAGGTTAGTCCTTAAAATGATCCTTTTCGATCCTCCGTTTTGCTTCCCAGCGGAAGCCAACCCGAGTATCAGGGGCTACTACCTATACACGGGCGCATCTTTGCAAATGAAACATAGCTGAAAACATAATGTCACAAACCTCTAAGACCTTCAGTAGGCTCATGAAGGCTTCATTTAATTCGCTCTTCGCGGACCAAATCTTTTCAATCACTGTACCCATCAAGGTACACTGTTCCCCCGAGACAGATGCTTTCCGCAACATGTCCCGCAACATATCTGGAGTCCCTAGGTCTCCGGAAGCTGCTCCAAAAGCACAATCATGCTTTGAAGGATTCTGCTCACCCGTCTCCAAAATCACTGTCGGCTGTGAACCAGACAGTCCGGGGCCTTTGTTATCATCAGCCCCGGAATCCCGGATGGTCGGAGGTCCACCTTTGGGTACTGCCTCTTTTGTCCCCTGGTCAAAAGGGACCCTCCATGATGACACTTCAGAGTCATCCACCTTATTGGGGAGGAGGTTGGAGGAGGCGTCTCGCTCTCCATCATCTCTGGGAGGAGACTCCTCGAAGAAGAGGATCGCCCAGAAAAATTCTGCGCCGACCTGTAAAAATGCATAAATATGTTACACGTATCTTCGGTAACAATAACGGAGCGGGGAGCTATCAAAGTACTCCGGATTCTCTTACAGTTTGGCCGAGGGCTTGTCCCCCTGTTGGGGCTGCTCAACGGCATCGCTTTCCAAACCCAAGCTGATCAACGCCGGCATCTTTCCCTTCTTGGAAGACCGCCCCTCCCAATCTTCGGAGGTGGCGCTTTTCCTCCTGTTTGGAGAAGGGATACTGGGTCCTTCTCCGCCTCCATCTTCGGGCGAGGAAAGGTTGATTTCCCCGGACTTAGTATCCGACTTACCTCCGGAACCAAGTTTATCTTGGGTCTTCTCGCCCTCCCGTGCTGGTGCCTGGTATGGCGCCGAGGCCAGCATCCTTGTTAACACAGGAGTAGCTGATTCTTCGGGAAGGGGTGCCAGACACCTAATCCGTTCCACCTTCTTTATCCAGCCCTGAAAAAGGATGATAATGTTGGTATCTTGCCACTGGGTATCTGACTATAAGGTATTTGGTAAACGGGTACTTACCGGGGTATCCGGATGGTTACAGTCTAGGCCAACATCTTCGCTGGTGTCCGACCATTGTCTTTGTTTCACGAAGAATAATCTCCACATTCCTTCGTCTATGGTGCCGAAGTAGTGTTGAAGAGTTCACGACCCTTCTGGATTGAACTCCCACAGGCGGAGAGGCCGTCGCTGGCACGACAGTGTCCGACGAACTAGCATTACTTGGAGCCGCGGGTTCGGATGCGACTTTGCAGACTTCGCACATCATTCGTTGATCCCCAATCCAGCCCCTTGTTAATCCATGATGCAAGCTGAATTGGGGGGCTAGATCGTAATGCGGGCGCAGTTGCCCACTTGGAGCCGCGGGGCTCGGTGATATAGAACCACCCCTGCTGCCATAGATTGGAAGATTTGGCGAAGGATCCTTTCAGCCAAACGGCGCTAGCAAGCTTGCTCACTGTAGCGCCGCTGCACTCGGCTTGCTCCCCCTCTACCACTTGCGGCTTCACATTGAAGGTCTTGAGCCACAAGCCGAAGTGCGAGGAGTTTGGAGGAAGGCTTCACACGTGACGATAAACACCGAGATGAGAAGAATAAAGTCCGGGGAAAATCGTGAAAGTCTAGCCCGTAATAGAACATGAGCCCTCAGACGAAGGGTTAAGTTCAAACCCCAACCTGCGGAGGAAGTGGGACATGAACACGACCCTGTCGCCGGATCTGGGGGTGGGAATAACCTGCCCCTCGGCGGGAAGCCGATGATAGATTTCAGCGGTCAGGTACCTCACCGCCCGAAGCTTTGCAATGTCTTCCTCCGCAACAGAAGAAGCTACCCACCGGCCTTAACGGCTGGATCCAGACATGATTGGGGCTGGTGGCGACCAAAACCCGGGTGTTGGAACTCGGGGTAGCAGGGGTTGAGAAAGAGGAAAGCGTGGAAGAAAAAGACGGGTCTATACCCCTTTATAAAGGCTGCGAATATCAAACGTCTCCTCTTGGGCCTCAAACACCTGCTTGTTTCCAAGGAGTTGTACCCAAGCGACGGTTGGGTTACCCATGTCCGGGTTGACAGGAATCCCTTAAAAAGGGAGGCACGATCTCCGCTTGGATAAGACGCACCAATAAGACCACGTCTTGGGACGTGCGGCGACGGGCCGGCTAAAACAGTTCGCAAGTAGTGGCCGGGCAGGCATGGTGTCATATTACCAAAAAGTGGTCAGTGAGTTGAACTTGTGAAATATTATGTCCTCTGCGGTTGTGCATACAAGTCCGGATACAATGATTACATCTGAAGATCAACTAGGAGTTTGGAAGGGGGAACCTGCCTTGCAATGTCGAAGACAATCTACGCGCCGGACTCCTCGTCATTGAAGCCAGGTTCAGGAGCTACTGAGGGAGTCCAGGATTAAGGGGTCCTCGGGCATCCGGCCTGTTATCCATGGGCCGGACTGATGGGTTGTGAAGACATGAAGGCCGAAGACTGTACCTATGTCCGGATTGGACTCTCCTTGGTGTGGAAGGCAAGCTTGACAACTGACTATGAAGATTCCTTCTTATGTAACCGACTCTATGTAACCCTATATTCCCCTCCCGGTGTCTATATAAACCAGAGGGGTTAGTCCAGAAAGGATATACTCATTACCATAGTCATACAGGCTAGGCTTCTAGGGTTTAGCCATTATGATCTCGTGGTAGATCAACTCTTGTAATATTCATATTCATCCAGATCAATCAAGCAGGAAGTAGGGTATTACCTCCATAGAGAGGTCCCGAACTTGGGTAAACATCATGTCCCCCGTCTCCTGTTACCATCGATCCTAGACGCACAGTTCGGGACTCCCTACCCGAGATCCGCCGGTTTTGACATCGACACAGGGGGCACCCTAGAACACACAAGTTGATTGTTTCCAGCCGTGTGCGGTGCCCCCCTCCACCATAATCCACCTCGGTCATATCGTAGAGGTGCTTAGGCAAAGCCCTGTTCCGGTAGCATCATCATCACCGTCATCACACCGTCGTGCTGATGAAGCTCTCCCTCGACACTCTGCTGGATCGTGAGTTCGTGGGACGTCACCGAGCTGAACGTGTGCAAATCGCGGAGGTGCCGTACTTCCGGTACTAGGATCGATCAATCGTGAAGACATACGAGTACATCAACCGCGTTGTCATAACGCTTCCGCTTGCGGTCTATGAGGGTACGTAGACGAAACTCTCCCCTCTCGTTGCTATGCATCACCATGATCTTGCGTGTGCGTAGGAATTTTTTTGAAATTACCGCATTCCCCAACAGTGGCATCCGAGCCAGGTTTATGCGTAGATTTTATATGCACGAGTAGAATACAAAGGAGTTGTGGGCGTGGGTATATACATATTGCTTGCCGTCACTAGTTGATTCTTGATTCGTCGGTATTTTTGGATGAAGTGGCCCAGACCGACATTACGCGTACACTTACGCTAGACTGGTTCTACCGACGTGCTTCGCACACAGGTGGTTGGTGGGTGTCAGTTTCTCCAACTTTAATTGAATCGGATTCAATGAACAGGGGTCTTTCTGAAGATCAAAAAGCAATCACTATACCGCGTTGTGGTTTTTGATGCGTAGGTAAGAACGGTTCTTGCTCAGCCCGTAGCAGCCACGTAAAACTTGCGACAACAAAGTAGAGGACGTCTAACTTGTTTTTGTAGGGCATGTTGTGATGTGATATGGTCGAGACATGATGCTAAATTTTATTGTATGAGACGATCATGTTTTGTAACACAATTATCGGCAACTGGCACGAGCCATATGGTTGTCGCTTTATTGTATGAAATGCAATCGCCATGTAATTGCTTTACTTTATCACTAAGCGGTAGCGATAGTCGTAGAAGCAATAGTTGATGAGATGACAACGATGCTTCGATGGAGATCAAGGTGTCAAGCTGGTGACGGTGGTGATCATGCGGTGCTTTGGATATGGAGATCAAAGGCACAAGATGATGATGGCCATATCATATCACTTATATTGATTGCATGTGATGTTTATCCTTTATGCATCTTATTTTGCTTAGTTCGACGGTAGCATTATAAGATGATCTATCACTAAATTTCAAGGTATAAGTGTTCTCCCTGAGTATGCACCGTTGCTATAGTCCGTCGTGCCGAGACACCACGTGATGATCGGGTGTGATAAGCTCTACGTTCACATACAACGGGTGCAAGCCAGTTTTGCACACGCGGAATACTCGGGTTAAACTTGATGAGCCTAGCATATGCAGATATGGCCTCGGAACACTGAGACCGAAAGGTCGAGCGTGAATCATATAGTAGATATGATCAACATAGTGATGTTCACCATTGAAAACTACTCCATCTCACGTAATGATCGGACATGGTTTAGTTGATATGGATCACGTGATCACTTAGATGATTGGAGAGATGTCTATCTAAGTGGGAGTTCTTAAGTAATTTGATTAACCGAACTTTAATTTATCATGAACTTAGTACCTGATAGTATTTTGCAAGTCTATGTTGTTATAGATAGATGGCCCATGCTGTTGTGCTGTTGAATTTTAATGCGTTCCTAGAGAAAGCTAAGTTGAAAGATGATGGTAGCAACTACACGGACTGGGTCCGTAACTTGAGGATTATCATCATTGCTTCACAGAAGAATTACGTCCTGGAAGCACTGCTAGGTGACAAACCTCCTGCAGGAGCAATGCCAGATGTTGTGAACACCTAGTAGAGCAAAGCTGATGACTACTCGATAGTTCAGTGTGCCATGCTTTACGGATTAGAACTGGTACTTCAACAATGTTTTGAACGTCATGGAGCATATGAGATGTTCCAGGAGTTGAAGTTAATATTTCAAGCAAATGCCCAGATTGAGAGATATGAAGTCTCCAATAAGTTCTACAGCTGCAAAATGGAGGAGAATAATTTTGTCAGTGAACATATACTCAGAATGTTTGGGTACCACAACCACTTGTCTCAGCTGGGATGTAATATTCCTGATTATAGTGTCATTGACAGAGTTCTTCAATCACCGCCACCAAGCTACAAGAGCTTTGTGATGAACTATAATATGCAAGGGATGGATAAGATGATTCCGGAGCTCTTCACAATGCTAAAGGCTGCAGAGGTAGAAATCAAGAAGGAGCATTAAGTGTTGATGGTCAACAAGACCACCAGTTTCAAGAAAAAGGGTAAAGGGAAGAAGGGGAACTTCAAGACGAACAGCAAGCCAGTTGCTGCTCAAGTGAAGAAACCCAAGTCTGGACCTAAACCTGAGACTGAGTGCTTCTATTTCAAAGGGTCTGGTCACTAGAAGCAGAACTGCCCCAAGTATTTGGCGGAGAAGAAGGATGGCAAAGTGAAAGGTATATTTGATATACATGTGTCGGATGTGGGGTTCCGGCAAACCCTTAAGGTTCGAACACTAGGGTGCGCGCGAAGTCTTTTCCTCCTACCGATCTATGCCCTAGCTCGCTAAGATCTTGCAGACGAACTCGACAAACTAGCAACACAGAAAGACACAAGATTTATACTGGTTCGGGCCACCGTTGTGGTATAACACCCTACTCCAGTGTGGTGGCGGTGGATTGCCTCTTGGGCTGATGATGAACAATACAAGGGGAATAACAGCCTCCTGAAGTTGAGGTGTTCTGGTGCGCGGCTAACTTGAGTGGGTGAGAGAGTGATCTAAGATGTCGTCTCCTCGTTCCCTGTCCGATTTTCGATCCCCCCATCTATGGTGGTGGCTAGCCCTACTTATATAGGCCCTGTTCCTCTTCCCAAATATTGAGCGAGAAGGGAGCCAACAATGGTGGGCAAATTTGAAGGGGGCAGCTAGTACAAGCCATCCTGACAAAAGGTGGTCTCCGCCTGTGAAAGGCTCTGGTGGTGACGCTGTCTTGGGCTCCACGATGACCTCCGTCTCGCCGTCCTTCTGGTATTGGTCTTGTTGCACCGAAATGGCAACCTTTGCCCGAGGCCTTGGTACTCCACGGCTGCGCTAGCCTCCTTTGCACCAAAGAGGAAACAAGGACGCTGGGCGTGCTAGCGCCCGCCTGGTGTCGATCGTCATGGCTCACGTCACAAGAGCCTCGTGAGGTTCACCTCGCCTCGATATATCCGCTACTCGTGAGCCTGCCTGACTAGCCCACTCAAGAGGAGGTCTCGTGTCGCCCGCCTCGCGAGGCTTGGCCCCTCGCGAGGGTCTTGGGTGCCTTGTTGGTGAAGATGGGCCGTACGGCTTGCTGGCTCCGCCACGCAGCGGGCCACAGGCAGGCAAGTCTGGGGACCCCCATTCCTAGGATGCCGACAGTAGCCCCCGGGCCCAAGGTGCACTCGGGCTTGGCTTCACGGCGAAGCCAAGGGCCAAGTACGGAGCATCGTGGGCCCCCAAAGCCTGCAGCCTTGGTTGACGCATGGCAGTTGATTGGACGTGGGCATCTCCGCTTTCCCACGCTGCCTCGGCGACTGCACTACTTGACGAGTCCCCGCGACATGCAAGGGAAACCATCATTACCTGCGGTCGTGGGAGGTGCCGCTTGGCCTTCTTTTGATATAAATGGGGAGGGGGGCAGAGCCATCGTTGCCCATCTCTTCCTTGCTTGCTGCTTCTTCTTCCTCACTCCACTCCTAGCTTCTTCTTCCTCGCTTCTTTGCTCGTTGTGCCACCAATGGCGCCACGAAGGAAGTTCTCCGCCGAGAAGGGAAATGCCCCTCGCGAGGGACCCGGCTCGCCGGCGCCCAAGCACGGTCATGGTCGTCCGCGCAAGCACACCGCGTCCCCTGTCGTGGCCCACTGTCGGAGTGGCGTCTTGGCACATGGAGTGGGTCGTCCCAGCCACGGTGATCCAGCTGATGAGGGGAGGCATGCTTTGGTGCCCCCCCCGTCCATGCTTCCACACGGTGGAAGTGTCGCCGGAGTTTGTCGTCTGGTCGGAGAACCCGGCCGGCAACCGGCTCCAACTTCCGCACTTCTTCGCCAACGAGTTGCTGGCCTCCGGTCCAGGCGCGCTCTGGCTGCACGCGGGTGGTTGCTGCAGCAAGGCCTCTTGGGTTGTAGTCGCGACTTCCGCCGCGGGCAACATAGCCTTGGCCCGCGGTTGGCAGACATTCGCCCGCGCGTGCGGCTTGGGTCGGCGGTGCGCCCTCCACTTCAAGTACGATGGTGAATCAACCCTCTATGTGAGGGTGTTTGGGGAAGATGGTCGCTGCGCCGGGTGCTGCCCCGAGGCGAACGATGGTGAGGAGGTGCTCGGTCTCGGGGACGGTCGCGACGAGGATGGGGGCGAGCCTGCCCTCGGGGGTGGCTGCGTCTTGTCCCGCTACGGCGGATCTTCCTCAAGTGACAGCTCCAGCAGCAGTGGCCACAACCAGCCGCGGCACCCGCTTTGGAGGTGGCAGTGGGTCATCCCGTCTCCGCGCCTCCGTGAAGGGCGAAGAAGGATCCGGCTAGGTTCGGGGTGCCGCTAGGGGCCTGCCTCCGCAGATTGCCGTGACGCTGCTTTTTCTTTACTCTTTTTCCTGCATCAAGAATGTAACCAGTTTGGGCCCAGGGGGGCGTGTATCGAACTATGGTTCCTCGATCATGGCACCGTGCATGTTGAGTCATTATTTCATGCAAAGATGACTTAACCTGGTATATCTGGGACGCCCTCTTCCTCACGAGGTGCTCATTTCCTCATGCCCATCTTGCCTTGGTGGCCTCCATCTGCTAGGGAACTGCGAAAGCTCGTTAGGAAGTGTGTTAAAAGATTTGCCGTTCGTCCTGGTCCTGGCCTCGCGCCTTGTATCGCGGTACCCGAGGGGCACGGACTAGGAGAGGCACACCAGCTCTTGGGCTCGAACGAGGGTGGCTCGCGAGAAGGCAGAGGAGGGAGAAAAAATGCTTGTGAGGGCACCTGCCCAGCCCCCTCGTGAGGCATGCGAGAGAGAGAGAGAACACGAGCTAACCCGAGCCGGAAAAACGCAGCGAGAAACGAGAGGGTCAACTCAGCAAGGAATGCCAAAAGCAAATTTCGATTAAGGAAAAGGGAACCAAATACGGAAAGCAAATGAAAAGCCGCGTCCGGCACCTAATCTAGTCTTCAAGTCTTCTCACCAGCGCGGAGCTAAGTGTTGTCCACTAGGCGTGGGCGGGAGCCCCAGGGCCTGAGACCGGCACCCCTGAGACTCCGAGGCATGTACAGCCCCAACTCATTATTACGTGAGAGTGTCACGGGCGACGATTCTTCACAGGCACCGGGCCTTCTTCAGAGGCTCTGGGCCTTGCTTCACAGGCTCTGGGCCTTGCTTCTCAGGCCCTGGGCCTTGCTTCTCAGGCCCTGGGCCTTGCTTCACAGGCCCTGGGCCTTGCTTCACAGGCTCTGGGCCTTGCTTTATGGGTAAAACCTCCAGAGGTGCTGGATGTTCCAGGCGTTTTGGACTGGTACTCCGTCTTGTGTCTCCAAGCGCACGGCACCAGGCCTGGAGGTGTGGACGACCTTGAACGGGCCCTCCCACATTGGTGAAAGCTTATGCAGCCCTTCCCTGGAGAGGACCCGCCTCAGGACTAGGTCTCCCGTCTCGAGTGTCCTGGAGCGGATGTTGCGGCAGTGGTATCGCCGCAGTGCTGGCTGGTACCTCGCCTCCCGCAGCGCAGCTCCGTGGTGATGTTCCTCCACTAACACGAGGTCCATCCCCCGCGTGGCGTCCTGCTGTGTTTCGTCGAACGCCAGAACCCGTGCGGAGCGATGCTTGACCTCGTGAGGGAGGATCGCTTCGGCTCCGTAGACGAGGAAGAATGAAGTCTCTCCCGTTGGCTTGGTGTTGGTGGTCCGGATGGACCACGGTACGGCCTAGAGCTCGTCGTGCCAGCCCCTGCCGCAGGCCTCCAGCTTCTTCTTGAAGGTCCTGGTCTTGAGGCCCCTCAGGACCTCCGCGTTAGCATGTTCCGCCTGACCATTGCTCCTGGGGTGGGCCACCGAAGCGTAGCAGATCTGCATTCCAAGGTTAGCACAGTAGGTTTTGAAGAGGTTGCTAGTAAACTGTGAACCGTTATCTGTGATGATGCAGTTGGGGACCCCAAGTGGCTCACGAGGCCCTTGATAAACTTGACAGCAGAGCCGGCTGGGATGGTACGGACGGCTTTCACTTCCTCCCATTTGGTGAACTTGTCGATGGTGACGTAGAGGTAACGGTAGCCCCCTGGCGCCCGAGGGAACGTGCCTAGGATATCGAGCCCCCAGACCGCGAACGGCCATGTGAGCGAATAGTTTGAAGGCCCTGAGCTGGTTGATGGATTTGCTTGGCGTGGAATTGGCAGGCTTCGCAAGTCTTCACCAGCTCGGCTGCGTCGTTGAGTGCTGTAGGCCAGTAGAATCCACTGTGGAACACTTTGCCGACGAGGGTCCGTGATGACGAGTGGTGTCCGCAGTCCCCGACGTGTATGTCAATCAGCAACTCCCTTCCTTGGTCGCTGGATATGCAGCGCAGTGTGACATCGTTCGGTCGTTTCATATATAACTCGCCGTCTTGGGTACAGTATGCCGTGGCTTGCCTGGCCACGCGCTCCGCCTCCTCTTCCTTTTTCGGCAACGTCCCGTGCGTTAAGTACTCCTTCAATTCCTTGGTCCAGCATTCCTCCTGAGGCTCGAGCGCCAAGAGCAGCCGAGCTCCGGAGGTCGGTCCATAGGTCAGGGCTCCCGTGGCCAGAGGCTGGGGGAGCTCCTCCCGAGGCTGGGTCGTGCTTGAAAGAGGTGGCGCAGCTGATGGCTTGAAGAGCCGCTCCTCAAAGACGCCCGGCTCCTGCGGTTGCCGCTTGGATGTGTTGGGGAACGTAGCAGAATTTTAAAATTTTCTACGCATCACCAAGATCAATCTATGGAGTCATCTAGCAACGAGGGATAGACGAGTGCATCTACATACCCTTGTAGATCGCGAGCGAAAGAGTTCAAGAGAACGGGGTTGAAAGCACAAGTGCTCCCTAGGTGGTTTTGATAATTGATGACAACATATCTCTTGTTGGACTAACATTTCTATCTAGCATGTTTCAGGTAAGTTCAACAATGGAGTGGCATGGACTAAAGGTTGTGGGAACTCCTTCAAGATGCTAAGGACAAAGGATTGGCTAAAGCTTCAAGCTCAAGACCCTTCATTTTACATTTTAGTGATCCAAGATCACATTGAGTCCATAGGAAAAGCCAATACTATCAAGGAGGGATGAGGTGTTGCTTAATGAGCCTCTTGCTTCATGTGCTTAATGATATGCTCCAAAATCCTCAGCTACTTTCCCACTTCCACATATGACCTAAACCCTAAGCCAAACTCGGTCCTACCGATTCCTCCTATCCGGCGCCACCGAGTTTCACTTGTCATTAGCCACTGCCAAACCCTAGCAATTCGGTTCTACCGATAAGGATCTCGGTCTCACCGAGATGGGATTGCAAACTCTCTGTTACCTATTGCAATATTCTCGGTCCCACCGAGATATGCAATCGGTCCCACCGAGATTGCAATGTAAACTCAGTGTTTCCCCTTTGTAACTTTTCGGTCTCACCGAGTTCCACTCGGTCTCACCGAAAGAGCAAATCAGTCCCACCGAGTTTGCCTGACCAACTCTCTGGTTAGCTAATTACCAAATTCGGTCTCACCGAGTTTGTGTAATCGGTCTCACCGAGATTACGTTATGCCCAAACCCTAACCGAATCGGTCCTACCGAGTTGCATGTCAGTCCCACCGAAAATCTCTAATGGTCACTAGGTTTACATTTTCGGTCCGACCGAGTTTATTGATTCGGTCCCACCGAGATTGGAAAACTGTGTAACGGTTGGATTTTGTGTGGAGGCTATATATACCCCTCCACCTCTTTCTCATTCAGTGAGAGAGCCATCAGAACACACACACCATTCCAACTCATATGTTCTGAGAGAGAACCACCTACTCATGTGTTGAGACCAAGACATTCCATTCCTACCATATGAATCTTGATCTCTAGCCTTCCCAAGTTGCTTTCCACTCAAAATCTTCTTTCCACCAAATCCAAATCCTATGAGAGAGAGTTGAGTGTTGGGGAGACTATCATTTGAAGCACAAGAGCAAGGAGTTCATTACCTACACACCATTTGTTACTTCTTGGAGAGTGGTGTCTCCTAGATTGGCTAGGTGTCACTTGGGAGCCTCCGACAAGATTGTGGAGTTGAACCAAGGAGTTTGTAAGGGCAAGGAGATCGCCTACTTCGTGAAGATCTACCGCTAGTGAGGCAAGTCCTTCGTGGGCGATGGCCATGGTGGGATAGACAAGGTTGCTTCTTCGTGGACCCTTTGTGGGTGGTTGCTTCTTCGTGGACCCTTCGTGGGTGGAGCCCTTCATGGACTCGCGCAACCATTGCCCTTGGGTGGAGCCCTGTGTGGACTCGCGCAACCGTTACCCTTCGTGGGTTGAAGTCTCCATCAACGTGGATGTAGGATAGCACCACCTATCCGAACCATGGGAAAAACATTCGTGTCTCCAATAGCGTTTGACTTCTCCAAACCCTTCCCTTTATACTCTTGCAAGTTGCATGCTTTACTTTCCGCTGCCCATAAACTCTTTGCATGCTTGCTTGATATGTATTGCGTGTGCTGAAATTGTGACTAAACCCCACTTAAACCGAAAAAGCTTAAAGATTGCAACTTTAGCACTAAGTGTCTAATCACCCCCCTTTAGACACATCTACTTCTAGATCCTACAAGTGGTATCAGAGCTTTGGTCTCCATTGCCTTGGTTTAATCACCATTGGAGGAAGATGGATGTGTCTACTCTAGGGAGTCTTAGACATAGAGTGCCTATTCTTGATGGAAAGTATTTTCATGAGTGGAAAATGAGATGCTTGTTATCTTCAATCAATATCATTTGAACAAGTATATTACTAGCCCTTGTGCACCCCATATTGATCCCTTGCATCCTACCCTAGATGAAGATATTGACATGATTCGCAGTCTTAGAACTATTGAGCTCATCATTAGAGGTTTGCCCAAAGATTTGATTGCTAGTTTGCCTACTCAAAATTGCGCCTATACTATATGGAAATTTCTTGAGGAACGGTTTCCCAATCACTCCTTGAAAACTTTGGATGAAATTCTCCATAAATCTATTGCCTTGAGTAAGATGAACTCTAGTGATCCTAGTTTTTGTAAATGTCTTCTTGAACTTGCCAATCTTAAGCATGCTAAAGGAGATGTTGGAATCATTAATGATATCATACTCAAAGCTATAAGAATTCATAAAAGTAACCACTTTGATCATCTATCTAATGAATTACCCTCTCTAGGAAATGATGAGTCACAAGATCATGATGAACATGAATATTATGATGATGATGATAGTGACTCCGATCTTGATAATGCAATGAGACATTTTGGTCTTATGGCAAATCTTCGGGGATATGAATCAGGAGGAAAGGAATGGGTCCTTGATAGTGGATGCACTGATCATATGACCGGAGATGAAGAGATGTTCCGTGAACTTGCTGAAAACAACGGCCCTCGAAAATATGTCACCTTTGGTGATAATTCAAAGGGTAAAGTGGTTGGCCTTGGTAAGGTGGCCATCTCACATGATAGTTCCATTCAAAATGTCATGCTCGTTGAATCTCTTGGCTACAACTTACTTTCAGTATCTAGACTTGCTGATTTCGGTTTGAATGTCCTATTTACTGAGGTAGATTGCCAAGTATTTCGTCGAGACAATCATAAAATGGTCTTTACGGGTATGCGTAGAGGTGATCTTTACATTGTCGATTTCTCTAAAAAGGCACAACCTAAAACTTGCTTTGTTGCTAAATCCTCAAAAGGTTGGTTGTGGCATAGACGACTAGGTCATGTTGGCATGAGAAACCTTGACAAGCTTATTAAAGGAAATCATATCCTTGGAGTTAACGATATCATATTTGATAAGGATAGACTTTGCAGTGCTTGTCAAGCAGGTAAACAGGTTGGAGGAAGACATCCCGTGAAGAACATCATGACCACAAGGAGGCCACTCGAGCTGCTTCACATGGATCTTTTTGGTCCCAACGCCTACAAGAGTCTCGGTGGAAATTCTTTTGGTCTAGTTATAGTTGATGATTTTTCAAGATTTACGTGGGTGTTCTTTCTTAATGACAAGTCGCAGGTCCAGAAGATCTTCAGAAACTTCGCTAGGAAGGCCCAAAATCAGTTTGATGTGAAGATCAAGAAGGTTCGGAGTGACAACGGAACGGAGTTCAAGAACGCAAATGTGGACACCTTTCTTGGCGAAGAAGGGATTTCACACGAGTTCTCGGCTACGTACACACCTCAACAAAATGGAGTTGTTGAGAGGAAGAACCGGACGCTCATCAAAATGGCAAGAACGATGCTTGATGAATACAAGACGCCAAAGCACTTTTGGGCAGAAGCGGTTGAGACAGCTTGTCACGCAACAAATCGCTTATATCTTCACAAGCTACTCGGCAAGATGGCATACGAGCTCCTCACCGGTAACAAGCCTCAAGTTGGATACTTTCGAGTATTCGGCTCAAAGTGCTACATTCTTGATAAGCATCGTCGTTCAAAGTTTGCTCCTAAATCTCATGAAGGTTTTCTACTTGGTTATGGCTCAAACTCTCACACTTACCATGTCTACAACAATTTCACCCGAAAGGTTGAAGAGACGGTAGATGTGAAGTTTGATGAATCTAATGGCTCGCAAGTAGAGCACTTGCCAATTGATGTAGGAGACAAAGACCCTTCGGAAGCAATTCAAGACTTTTCCATTGGCAAAATTCGTCCAACGGAGGTGAAGGAGAGTACTTCATCCGTCCAAGTGGAAGCTTCTACTTCACAACAAGGTGAACCAAGAATCGACACGGAAGCATCCACAAGTGGGACACACCAAGATGAAGAAAACGAGGAAGTACGTCAAGATGAACATCAACAACCTCCTTCTCCACCACGACAAGAGAACGACGACGTCAACAATGAAGAAGGCCAAGAAGAAGAACAAGATGAAGAATATGTTCAACAAATACCCAAGCAAGAGCTCTCACGAGTTCGAGCAAGAGTTGCCAAAGATCATCCAGTCGAGCAAATCCTCAATGATATACAAACCGGGAGAATCACTCGCTCAAGAACTCGTTTAGCTAACTTTTGTGAAAACTATTCATTCATCTCTAGCATTGAACCAATGAAGGTTGAAGAAGCATTGGAAGATTCGGATTGGATAAACGCTATGCATGAAGAGCTACATAATTTTGAGAGAAACCAAGTTTGGACATTGGTTGAGAAGCCCGACAACAACCACAACATCATTGGTACCAAATGGGTGTTTCGCAACAAGCAAGATGAATATGGACAAGTGGTCCGCAACAAAGCACGTCTCGTCGCCCAAGGATACACACAAGTCGAAGGTATGGACTATGGTGAGACGTATGCTCCCATTGCTAGACTTGAGTCCATTCGCATCTTACTTGACTATGCTAATCACCATAATATCACCTTGTACCAAATGGACATTAAAAGTGCTTTTCTAAATGGAGACATAGAGGAGGAAGTTTATGTCAAACAACCTCCCAGCTTTGTCAATCCTAAGAAACCAAATCATGTTTACAAACTTCACAAAGCTCTTTATGGTCTTAAACAAGCTCCTAGAGCATGGTATAAATGCTTGACCAAGTTCCTTACTACAAGTGGTTTTGAAATTGGTAAAATTGATTCTACTCTTTTTACTGAAAAGGTTAATGGAGAACTATTTGTATGCCAAATTTATGTTGATGACATCATATTCGGTTCAACTAACTCTCTCTTTAGTGAAAAGTTTGGAAAGCTAATGTCAGAGAAGTTTGAGATGTCTATGATGAGCGAACTCAAATTCTTTCTTGGGTTACAAATCAAGCAAACTAAGGAAGGTACATTTGTCTCTCAAACAAAGTACACCAAGGACTTATTCAAGAATTTCAATATGAAAGAATGCAAAGGTATGTCTACACCCATGCCTACTAGTGGACATAATGATTTGACCAAAGATGGCGAACCTGTTGATCAAAAGGTTTATCGCTCTATGATTGGTTCATTGTTATACCTATGTGCTTCACGTCCCGATATTATGCTAAGTGTGTGCATGTGTGCACGATATCAAGCTGCTCCTAAAGATTGTCATCTTAAGGCTGTGAAAAGGATAGTGAGATATTTAATCCATACACCAAATTTTGGCATTTGGTATCCTAAGAGGTCTTCTTTTGATCTTGTTGGCTATTCCGACTCAGATTATGCCGGAGACAAGGTTGATAGAAAGTCCACTTCAGGTACTTGTCAATTTCTTGGTAGATCTCTTGTGTCTTGGTCTTCCAAGAAACAAAACTCGGTATCCTTATCCACCGCCGAAGCGGAATACATTGCCGCTGGTTCATGTTGTGCTCAATTACTTTGGATGACCCAAACTCTTAAAGATTATGGGATTTATGTGAAACATGTTCCACTGCTTTGTGACAATGAAAGTGCTATCAAAATTGGTCATAATCCTGTACAACATTCTCGAACTAAGCATATTGAAGTTCGCCATCATTTCATTCGAGATCATGTTGCTAAGGGTGACATCAATCTTAAGCATGTTCGCACCGATAAGCAATTAGCAGATATATTCACTAAACCGCTTGATGAGAAAGTGTTTTGCAGGTTGAGAGGAGAATTGAACATCATTGATGCTTCGAACTTGGAGTAGAAACTCCATTGGATACATGCAAGACATGAGCTTATAACTAATCCATGATGTATCTCTTATGATAACTATCTTATGTCTTGGATATATTTGCACCTTGCATGTTGTCTAACCCATGTAGGTGCTTGGTTGAATCTAATTCCATGAGATTGCTACTCACTCACATCTTGAGCAATCTCTACAAGACCAAGACTCTACACAATAGTGGTTGAAGACAAGGAAGCACAAAACCATTCAAACATATCCTTTGACAAATTCTATGTTAAGCTTCATGATTGTTATTTTTGGATACACAAGTGCTCTTCCTTGCAAGAACTAACCCATGTAGGTAGATGAACTCAAACTCCAAGTGGTGCTCCCAACTCTTGATGAAGTACATCAACCCTAAGCACCCACACAAGTTCAACTACATGAGCAAGAACCACATCACCACCCAAGGTATGTTATTCCATCTTAGAGAAGCTTTACTCCAAGACATGAGTCAAAGCAACTCAACAAGATGTGAATACATCAAGATGCTTAAACGAAAAATGGTAACCCCATTTTGAGCTTAAACGATGAGTATGACCTATGATCAAGTGTTCTCACTTGACTCCTAAGTCAATATACTCTAACATAGGTGACTACGTCACCGCCCAATTCTAGATGAAGTTCTCTTGTGTTCTTTTCTAAGTTATTGCATTTGTCCCTTGCATATTTGTTTCCTTCTTTTTCAAACAAAACAAAAACAAAAACTTCATCTAGAAACTTTCACTCTTTTCCTTTTCGTTCTTTTTCTGCATATTTCCGCATCAAATTCCTTGCAAATCCTTCAGCAAATTCATTGCAAATCTTTGTGAGATCTTACTTGACTAGTGAGCTGAGGTGACAAGTGTTTTTTTTAAAACTCGGTTTCACCGACTTGCAAATCTCGGTTCAACCGAATCTTTTCGGTACCACCGAAATATGCCACTCGGTGCCACCGACTTTGCAATCAAAAAAAGTTTGCCACTTGTTCTACGTTTCTTCTGATCCAGCTCCACTCAATGAATCTTGTCCTCCACAAGCGTCACAATTTTATTCCCTGCTTTGTACTGAATCTCAAGGACCAAACCTATTCGACGGATTCCAGGAAAAACCTTCTTGGAAATTGATGTCAAAGGGGGAGAGAGAGATCACATCAAAGCTTATCATCAAGGAGAGAGAGATCACATCAAAAGCTTATCACCTACAAAGGAGAAAGAACTAAGGGGGAGAGAATACTCAAGGATCCCATATATTAAGGGGGAGAAAGAAATCTCCAAGGGGGAGAGAATACTCAAGGATCCCAGATGCTTGATGTTCAAGAGGAGAGATGCCACATGTCTTTTTGGGGGAAAACATGTTCATATGAACTCATTTGAATTAAGTTCTATTCATATCTTTCAGCTCTGATTTTCTGTTTCCTATCTTCTCCCAATATCCCATGTACGATTCAGGGGGAGAAAGACACCTAAGGAAAAGAAATCAGTCAAATTCATTGCATATCTTTATTCTTGGGGACATGTTGAATTCAATGTGGTACCTTGCACTCACTCTCTACATGTCATCCCAGTCTTGGTATTCTTGTGGTTTCTTTTGTTTGCTCTGGCTAGTGGATGTACCTGTGTTATCTAACCTTGTTTGTGCAAGTTCATTCCATCCTAAAGCCAACTCAAGACCACAAGGTAAGTATATGCATCAAAATCATGAGTATGAGGAATTCTTGCTTATGTACATACTAGTTGCAAGAAGGACTCGTGAGCATGAAGGTATTTTCCTTGATAATCTTTTGCTCTGGTGCATATGGCCAAGATGCATGTAACACATGCCTACTCTGTCATGGTTATGCTCTCACATGCCTCTATATTTCATATTTACATGAGTGCATACATGTAGGGGAAGCCTATGCTCGTTACATGTCCTTCCAAGGCTTTACTTGTTGTTCTTTATATCTTTATCTAAAGCTTTGATGTATGTTGCCATCAATTACCAAAAAGGGGGAGATTGAAAGCACAAGTGCTCCCTAGGTGGTTTTGATAATTGATGACAACATATCTCTTGTTGGACTTACATTTATATCTAGCATGTTTCAGGTAAGTTCAACAATGGAGTGGCATGGACTAAAGGTTGTGGGAACTCCTTCAAGATGCTAAGGACAAAGGATTGGCTAAAGCTTCAAGCTCAAGACCCTTCATTTTACATTTTAGTGATCCAAGATCACATTGAGTCCATAGGAAAAGCCAATACTATCAAGGAGGGATGAGGTGTTGCTTAATGAGCCTCTTGCTTCATGTGCTTAATTATATGCTCCAAAATCCTCAGCTACTTTCCCACTTCCACATATGACCTAAACCCTAAGCCAAACTCGGTCCTACCGATTCCTCCTATCCGGCGCCACCGAGTTTCACTTGTCATTAGCCACTGCCAAACCCTAGCAATTCGGTTCTACCGATAAGGATCTCGGTCTCACCGAGATGGGATTGCAAACTCTCTGTTACCTATTGCAATATTCTCGGTCCCACCGAGATTGCAATGTAAACTCAGTGTTTCCCCTTTGTAACTTTTCGGTCTCACCGAGTTCCACTCGGTCTCACCGAAAGAGCAAATCGGTCCCACCGAGTTTGCCTGACCAACTCTCTGGTTAGCTAATTACCAAATTCGGTCTCACCGAGTTTGTGTAATCGGTCTCACCGAGATTACGTTATGCCCAAACCCTAACCGAATCGGTCCTACCGAGTTGCATGTCAGTCCCACCGAAAATCTCTAACGGTCACTAGGTTTACATTTTCGGTCCGACCGAGTTTATTGATTCGGTCCCACCGAGATTGGAAAACTGTGTAACGGTTGGATTTTGTGTGGAGGCTATATATACCCCTCCACCTCTTTCTCATTCAGTGAGAGATCCATCATAACACACACACCATTCCAACTCATATGTTCTGAGAGAGAACCACCTACTCATGTGTTGAGACCAAGACATTCCATTCCTACCATATGAATCTTGATCTCTAGCCTTCCCAAGTTGCTTTCCACTCAAAATCTTCTTTCCACCAAATCCAAATCCTATGAGAGAGAGTTGAGTGTTGGGGAGACTATCATTTGAAGCACAAGAGCAAGGAGTTCATTACCTACACACCATTTGTTACTTCTTGGAGAGTGGTGTCTCCTAGATTGGCTAGGTGTCACTTGGGAGCCTCCGACAAGATTGTGGAGTTGAACCAAGGAGTTTGTAAGGGCAAGGAGATCGCCTACTTCGTGAAGATCTACCGCTAGTGAGGCAAGTCCTTTGTGGGTGATGGCCATGGTAGGATAGACAAGGTTGCTTCTTCGTGGACCCTTTGTGGGTGGTTGCTTCTTCGTGGACCCTTCGTGGGTGGAGCCCTTCGTGGACTTGTGCAACCGTTGCCCTTGGGTGGAGCCCTGTGTGGACTCGCATAACCGTTACCCTTCGTGGGTTGAAGTCTCCATCAACGTGGATGTAGGATAGCACCACCTATCCGAACCACGGGAAAAACATCCGTGTCTCCAATAGCGTTTGACTTCTCCAAACCCTTCCCTTTATACTCTTGCAAGTTGCATGCTTTACTTTCCGCTGCCTATAAACTCTTTGCATGCTTGCTTGATATGTATTGCATGTGCTGAAATTGTGACTAAACCCCACTTAAACCGAAAAAACTTAAAGATTGCAACTTTAGCACTAAGTGTCTAATCACCCCCCTTTAGACACATCCACTTCTAGATCCTACAGGGGTTGATGGAGTCGTACTCGTCGTGATCCAAATCATCGATGATCTAGCGCCGAACGGACGGCACCTCCGCGTTCAACACACATATAGTTGGGAAGACATCTCCTCCAACTTGATCCAGCAAGGGGGAAGGAGAGGTTGATGGAGATCCAGCAGCACGACGGCGTGGTGGTGGAAGCAACGGTGATCTCGGTAGGGCTTCGCCAAGCTCAACGAGAGGGAGAGGTGTCACGGGAGGGATAGGGAGGCGCCAGGGGCTAGGGTCCGGCTGCCCTCCCTCTCCCCCATTATATATAGGACCCCTAGGGGGGCGCCGGCCCTAGGAGATGGGATCTCCAAGGGGGGCGGCGGCTAAGGGGGGTGGCTTGCCCCCCAAGCCAAGTGGGGCGCCCCCCACCCCTAGGGTTTCCAACCCTAGGCGCAGGGGGAGTCCCAAGGGGGCGCACGAGCCCACTAGGGGCTGGTTACCCACCCACTTCAGCCCATGGGGCCCCCGGGATAGGTGGCCCCACCCGGCGGACCCCCGGGACCCCTTCCGGTGGTCCCGGTAAAATACCGATTACCCTCGAAACTTTCCCGATGGCCGAAACTTGACTTCCAATATATAAATCTTCACCTCCAGACCATTCCGAAACTCTTCGTGACGTCCGGGATCTCATCCGGGACTCCGAACTACTTCCAGGTTACCGTATACTAATATCTCAACAACCCTAGCATCACCGAACCTTAAGTGTGTAGACCCTACGGGTTCGGGAGACACGCAGACATGACCGAGACGACTCTCCGGTCAATAACCAACAGCGGGATCTGGATACCCATGTTGGCTCCCACATGCTCCTCGATGATCTCTTCGGATGAACCACGATGTCGTGGATTCAATCAATCCCGTATACAATTCCCTTTGTCAATCGGTACGTTACTTGCCCGAGACTCGATCGTCGGTATCCCAATACCTCGTTCAATCTCGTTACCGGCAAGTCACTTTACTCGTACCATAATGCATGATCCCGTGATCAACCAATTGGTCACTTTGAGCTCATTATGATGATGCATTACCGAGTGGGCCCAGAGATACCTCTCCGTCATACGGAGTGACAAATCCCAGTCTCGATTCGCGCCAACCCAACAGACACTTTTGGAGATACCCGTAGTGCACATTTATAGTCACCCAGTTACGTTGTGACGTTTAGCACACCCAAAGCACTCCTACGGTATCCGGGAGTTTCACAATCTCATGGTCTAAGGAAATTATACTTGACATTCGGAAAAGCTATAGCAAACGAACAACACGATCTTTGAGCTATGCTTAGGACTGGGTCTTGTCCATCACATCATTCTCCTAATGATGTGATCCCGTTATCAATGACATCTAATGTCCATAGTCAGGAAACCATGACTATCTTTTGATCAACGAGCTAGTCAACTAGAGGCTCACTAGGGACGTGTTGTGGTCTATGTATTCACACATGTATTACGATTTCTGGATAACACAATTATAGCATGAACAATAGACAATTATCATGAACAAGGAAATATAATAATAACCATTTTATTATTGCCTCTAGGGCATATTTCCAACAGTCTCCCACTTGCACTAGAGTCAATAGTCTAGTTACATTGTGATGAATCGAACATCCATAGAGTTCTGGTGTTGATCATGTTTTGCTCTAGGGAGAGGTTTAGTCAACAGGTCTGCTACATTCAGGTCCGTATGTACTTTACAAATATCTATGTCTCCATTTTGAACACTTTCACGAATGGAATTGAAGCGACGCTTGATATGCCTGGTCTTCCTGTGAAACCTGGGCTCCTTGTCAAGGGCAATAGCTCCAGTGTTGTCACTGAAGAGAGTCACCGGGCCCGACGCATTGGGAATGACTCCTAGGTCGGTAATGAACTCCTTCACCCAGATTGCTTCTTGTGCTGCCTCCGAGGCTGCCATGTACTCCGCTTCACATGTAGATCCCGCCACAACGCTTTGCTTGCAACTGCACCAGCTTACTGCCCCACCATTCAAAATATACACGTATCCGGTTTGTGACTTAGAGTCATCCAGATCTGTGTCGAAGCTAGCATCAACGTAACCCTTTATGACGAGCTCTTCGTCACCTCCATAAACGAGAAAAATATCCTTAGTCCTCTTTAGGTACTTCAGGATATTCTTGACCGCTGTCCAGTGTTCCATGCCGGGATTACTTTGGTACCTTCCTACCAAACTTACAGCAAGGTTTACATCAGGTCTGGTACACAGCATAGCATACATGATAGACCCTATGGCCGAGGCATATAGGGGATGACACTCATCTTTTCTCTATCTCCTGTCGTGGTCGGGCATTGAGCCGTGCTCAATCTCGTACCTTGCAATACAGGCAAGAACCCCTTATTTGACTGATCCATATTGAACTTCTTCAATATCTTGTGAAGGTACCTACTCTATGAAAGACCAATGAGGCGTCTCGATCTATCTCTATAGATCTTGATGCCTAATATGTAAGCAGCTTCTCCAAGATCCTTCATTGAAAAACACTTGTTCAAGTAGGCCTTTATGCTTTCCAAGAATTCTATATCATTTCTCATCAATAATATGTCATACAATATGAGAAATGCTACAGAGCTCCCACTCACTTTCTTGTAAATGCAGGCTTCTCCATAAGTCTGCGTAAACCCAAACGCTTTGATCATCTCATCAAAATGAATGTTCCAACTCCAAGATGCTTGCACCAGCCCATAGATCGAGCGTTGGAGCTTGCACACCTTGTCAGCATTCTTAGGATCGACAAAACCTTCCGGCTACATCATATACAATTCTTCCTTAAGGAAACCATTAAGGAATGCTGTTTTGACGTCCATTTGCCATATCTCATAATCATAGAATGCGGCAATTGCTAACATGATTCAGACGGACTTCAGCTTCGCTACGGGTGAGGAAGTCTCATCGTAGTCAACCCCTTGAACTTGTCGATAACCCTTAGCGACAAGCCGAGCTTTATAGATGGTTACATTACCAACCGCGTCTGTCTTCTTCTTAAAGATCCATTTATTTTCTATGGCTCGCTGATCATCGGGCAAGTCAGTCAAAGTCCATACTTCGTTTTCACACATGGATCCTATCTCGGATTTCATGGCTTCCAGCCATTTGTCAGAATCTGGGCCCGCCATCGCTTCTTCATATTTTGAAGGTTCACCATTGTCTAACAACATGATTTCCAGGACAGGGTTGCCGTACCACTCTGGTGCGGAACGTGTCCTTGTGGACCTACGAAGTTCAGTAGCAACTTGATCTGAAGTTTCATGATCATCATCATTAACTTCCTCTCTAGTCGGTGCAGGCACCTCGGGAACATTTTCTTGAGCTGCGCCACTCTCCGGTTCAAGAGGCAATACTTCATCAAGTTCTACTTCCCTCCCACTTCTTTCGAGAGAAACTCTTTCTCTAGAAAGGATCCATTCTTGGCAACAAAGATCTTGCCTTCGGATCTGAGGTAGAAGGTATACCCAATAGTTTCTTTAGGGTATCCTATGAAGAAGCATTTTTCCAATTTGGGTTCGAGCTTTTCAGGTTGAAGTTTCTTGACATAAGCATCGCATCCCCAAACTTTTAGAAATGACAGCTTAGGTTTCTTCCCAAACCATAATTCATACGGTGTAGTCTCAACGGATTTTGACGGAGCCCTATTTAAAGTGAATGCGGCAGTCTCTAAAGTATAGCCCCAAAATGACAGCGGTAGATCGGTAAGAGACATCATAGATCGCACCATATCCAATAGAGTGCGATTACGACGTTCGGACACACCATTACGCCGAGGTGTTCCAGGCGGCGTGAGTTGTGAAACTATTCCACATTTCCTTAAGTGTGTGCCAAATTCATGACTCAAGTATTCTCCCCCACGATCTGATCGTAAGAACTTGATTTTCCTGTCACGTTGATTCTCAACCTCACTCTGAAATTCCTTGAACTTTTCAAAGGTCTTAGACTTGTGTTTCATTAAGTAGACATACCCATATCTACTCAAGTCATCAGTGAGGGTGAGAACATAATGATAGCCATCGCGAGCCTCAACACTCATTGGACCGCACACATCAGTATGTATGATTTCTAATAAGTTGGTTGCTCGTTCCATTATTCCTGAGAACGGAGTCTTGGTCATTTTACCCATGAGGCATGGTTCACATGTGTCAAATGATTCGTAATCAAGATACTCCAAAAGTCCATCTGTATGGAGCTTCTTCATGCGTTTGACACCTATGTGACCAAGGCGGCAGTGCCACAAGTATGTGGGACTATCATTATCAACCTTACATCTTTTGGTATTCACACTATGAATATGTGTAACATTACGCTCGAGATTCATTAAGAATAAACCATTCACCAGCGGGGCATGACCATAAAACATATCTCTCATATAAATAGAACAACCATTATTCTCGGATTTAAATGAGTAGCCATCTCGAATTAAACGACATCCTGATACAATGTTCATGCTCAAAGCTGGCACTAAATAACAATTATTGAGGTTTAAAACTAATCCCGTAGGTAAATGTAGAGGTAGCGTGCCGATGGCGATCACATCGCACTAGTGCAGAACCGAGCAATAGCACCGGTTCGTAAGGCCCTTTAGTGCCGGTTTAATAACCGGCACTAAAGTGTGGGCACTAAAGCCCCCCCCCCTTTAGTACCGGTTCAGCATGAACCGGTGCTAAAGGGAACCACGTGGCACGAGCCAGCTCCGGGGGCCGGGAGCCCTTTAGTACCGGTTGGTAGCACCAACCGGTACTAAATGTTTGTGGGTTTTTGTTTTATTTTTTATATTTCAATTAAATTTGTGTTATCAAATTAATTTAGGATTGTTTTACGTTATAATGAGTTGTAGTCATCATCATCATCATCATCATCGCATATTAATAAATAAATAAACTCTAGCTAGCTAAAAATCATCGTAGTCGTCATTAATTACCACTATTTAATCATCATATATAGTCATTACCGCTAGCTATCTAATCATCACCAACACTTGCTAGCTTAAAGAAGAAACCTTCACTTTGTAACAGAAGCAAAGATATCATCGAGTTCAACATAATCATCACCAACATCGAAGTTCAGGACAATACAGACATGAGAGAGGACAAGTACTAATTAAGAGCATGAACTAGCTACTCCTGCTGCTCCCTCTCAGGTAGAATAGCATAGAACATGTATAGCTCTCCTGATTCATCATACTGGAGCATGCAGATGAATCTGTCTCCTAATCTTGGGTTGCGCTTCAGCTTGCTGCCCCCTAGTACTTCTCTGCGATCGTTAACAATTTTGCTCCAATCTTTCACTATTAAGCATTCTTCGCTTTTAGAAATCCTGAATGCACTCATGTGCAATGTAGGAAATCTTGGTCGTAAGCTAACCATTGGCATGTGACCTTTTGTCTCAATCCACTGAGGCACAACAGTCATCGGAAGTCCCTGCTGAAGAACATCGTATAGTAATTAATATACTAAGCAATGAAAGTTTGGCTTCAAAAATAATGTATGCAAAAGATGCACTAATTAAGGACAAATAGTTAAAATCTTACCATCTTTCGATTATAGATGTGACCGTAGTTCAATACGATCACCATTGGTCGCACGTTTTGAGTACTAACATTTCTAAGTTCAGGGAAAAAATTTGTCTTGACAGTATTAAGATCCTCAAGCCATGAAACATAATGACTTATCTCCTCGCAGTTTAGTTGAGCCCCGGGGCAGTAGTAGGTCCTGTCTACCAAGCGCCGGACATGTTTGCTTGAACCGAAATAAGCTGACAATACAAATTAGTTGTCAACTATTTTTTAATAAACTGTATCAAATACATAAACATATGCATGCATGGTTGAGAAAAACTCACATAATGGTAGAACTGGAGGCGTTTGCACATCGACCCAGATGTCTATATTACCTTCAATATCATCTTCCGGACGAATATCAAAGGTGATAACCATATCAGGCTCAAATGCATAAGCCTTGCATAGTGCTTGCCAAGTTTTGCATTCAAAATGGGTGTATGTGTCTCCATTATATAATTTGACGTTGAAAGTATACCCATGCTCCGTCTTCAAGTAAATTCTCTTTACCTCCATATCATCTATAGCACTAAAACCTATCTTATCCAAGACAAAAATTCTTGCATGGCAGGGGATGCGCTAGTAGAATAGTGAAAATTTAAAATTATAAGTTGAAGCAAATGAAGCATAAGTCATGCTTTAAAATTATAAGTTGAAGCAAATGAAGCATAAGTTTTGCATTCAAATAATAATTGCCATTGTGACTTACTGTATCCACTTCGAATGTCTCATTCAGCTTGATGTTGAAGCGCCTACCATCAACAAGGAAATTTCTGTCGCACAGGTCGCGCTGGTCTTCACAGTGTTCGCACATAATGAAATCTTTTTTGTCGTCAGATGACATTTCCTATATGTTCATATAGGTGAAACATTAAACACTTATTACTATCTAACATTAATTAATATCTAGCCAATTCAAATATATATCTAACTATATTCATCTCTAACAATTAACATTACTATATATTTAACTTTTCTATCTAATTCATCTAACATTCGACATTAATCTAACATTTATATAAACTCAAAATATATAAAAACATTAAATAAACAGAAAAACTCATTAACAAATAATATTTTAATTAGATCATCAAATCTCAGATACGACAATTTTCTTACTAAAAATAAACTAGTTATATTAATTATTCAACTAGTTCAAATCTCAAATACCTAAATAAACTAGTTCGACAATTTTC